>NC_064617.1:974032149-974335180 GCF_023898315.1 Schistocerca nitens | reverse complement strand
TGTCTCAATTTCAAGATTCATTACCTTCATCGTGGGGACCGCTCCTCAAAATGAAGTTTGTGTGTAACCATTTGAGGGACGAGGCTAGAGCGAAAATGCAGTAAGTTATTAAAGACTGTATTAGCTACAAGATATTTTGTGACAAGTTTTTAAATGAATTCTGGTCGAAAAGTAAGCAGGACCAGGTTAAGCAAAGCATATTGATGATGCCAAATTATAACGAAGGTGGTATAAGAGATCCAGTGTCGTGCTATCAGGAAATGCTGAGACGAAATAGGTATTTGGATGTGCCATACGAAACTGGGGAGCTCATTAGGATCTGTATAACGAAGTTGCCAGTGAGATTGCGCAGAGATATAGTGATAGCAGGCAGAGGCTTAGACGATTCTGCGTCATTTCAGCACTTGTTACAGGAACTGGGTAATGAGAGCAACATCGTGAACGGAGACACGACTCATAGGTCAGACAGTGTCGAGGATAGGAACGGCAGAAACTATCAGAATGACAGGAGAGCATGGAATCCTGGCATTTCATTCTTGTCATAATGGATTGAAGGATAGGAGAAACTAATCCAACATATCAGCCCTTAACATCTTGCTTTAAAACACATGCTGCTGGCACTGAAAATTGTCTATGTAGCAGACATACTCTACTGATATGTAGGAATGCAAATACCATACTTCTGATCATAGAATAAAACACCAGTAATGGAATCTGTTAGGCTGGTCTATCAGAGCAAAATTTGCAAATTTTTATTTGGAACAGTAAAGTAAAAGGACTGTTTCCTCAACAAAACCAGTTGCTAAAAATGTTATGTAATAATGCCAATGGGTCCAGTTTAATTAGTGTGATTTGACTATTGCAGGTACTTAACACGTAATGTAAAAAGTCAACATTGTGATCGAAGTTTTTAAATTAGATGCCATCTGATGTCATTGTCGTGGTGACAGTTATAATGAAGTGCTGTGTATGGTTGTTCAGAATCGGGTGTTAGGGATAGAGGCCACTAGCACCTAAGTTTCTAACACTTGGGCTGCCCATTTCTCCCAGCTTGAATATTCTTCGCACACATTTAATTTTCATGCAGGCACAGATTCCTAACTAGCAAATCCTTTACTGATTGAGACGATCAAGGGAAAACAATCGCGTGGGCTTCATCACATTTCTAACATCAAATTATGGAAAAGTTAAGGATAGATCGAAAGTAGGCAATTTATGGTAGATAGTCAGTGTATTTATTTGTGGTGTGTAACGTTGTGCAGGGGCAAATCGAACATAAGAATTTTCAGGCGGGATGTCAGGAAGTATGACGGAATAGACTGGTCGAATGAGTCATGAACAGGAGTCGACAGAGTGGTGTATGTACGTATTTTTTGTCATATGAATAAGGATCAAGCAGAAACGACGTGATGATTAATGAGTGGATAAAGATGGTAGATAGAGAAGCGACGTGATAAATAGTAGTGGATAAAGGTGATATTTAAGGAGAGAAGCGACGTGAAGCAGTGTGATTAATAAAGAGAGATTCGACGTGATGAAACAGTGGTAAATAAAGGTGAGTGGAACTAATAATGTGGAGATGTCTTAGAGGTATGTTACAGAGAGGCCTGTGTATGCTGCAATAGAGATTGATGCGAATGGCGAAGGAAGACCAGGATATGATGGAGTAATCGACAGACGGAGAGCCGAAATACGAATGAAGAGATGAGGACAACTGCACAACGTGAAAGGACATAAAGGGAGTATGAGATCCAGATGGTGAACGTTGTGGAATACTGACGTAAGATGTAATATAAGTGTAAATCTAATTCTTACCATAACATTTGCTATACGAAAAAAATAATTTTTGTTGTTGTTGTTGTTGAAGCCTGGTACCAGTATAACTAATCAAAACGGTACCAAGAATGTGTACAGTTATTTTGCAGGATGAATAATTTGTGTATTTTTTGTTCTTAGATGAAATGTCGCAATTCTAAGTTGATATTTAGCAGGATGAATAATCGGTAAAGTGAATGCAGAGGTAAGCCGATGGAGAGAGGTGCCAGAGTGAAAGGACGAATTCGGAGACTGGAATGCTATCTCCGAAACAGCTTCATGTGTTATGTGGTTGAGTATAAGGTATCAAAGGTATGGTATGTTGTCGTGAGTGTGGTGGTGTTAAGGTTAGCTGGCTTCTAGACCTATTCTGTTAGTGTATTAATGGATTGAATGAGAAGGAAAATGTGATGTCTGGTGAGTGAGAGTCGTAGAGTAGTGTGATCAATGCGCACACTCCTGTAAAGGGGATGCTACCGATCCATAACTAAAACATTATTGTGTTATTGTTTGATTTGGACGAACCTCGATGGCAGGTCAGGATCTGACATCATGTGGATGGTACATACATGTCCTAGAAATGTTGATATATATAATAAAAAGGTAAAATATATAAAGAGATACTAATTTCAGTCTGTCACAAGCACAAAGGTGCATTGTATGTTGTAGATTTAGAGTCATCAGTTTCTAAAATGTTTATTGTGTTAGGATGTTAAAGTAGTTTGCTATTTAATAACATGTGGTAGGCAATTGAGAGCTGTGTAGATTATTTCTTATTTTTTTTTGTTAGAACACTTTCAAGGGGTATTAATTTCAGTCTGTCACAAGCACAAAGGCTCACTGAATATTGTAGTTTTAGAATAAACAGTTTCTAATATTTTCACTGTGATAGGATGTTAGAGTAGTCTACTATTTGATATTGTAATTATGAGCTGTATAGATTGTTTCTTATTCCTTTTGTTTTTTTTTTACACTTTCATGTTTTGTATGAGGGACGACAGGTACAATCAATAGCACAAGTGTGGGCTGTATATAGAAAAGGGATAAATGTTGATGTTGTATGTGTAGAAAACTAGGGTGTATGATTTTATGTTTTTTAGAACAAAGATTCTTTTATTAACAATGTATCTAATAGATCATACATGTAATCAATGAGTATTTAAATACTGTAAGAATATCCTTTTGTCTGTAATGTTGCGAGATGCATGGAAGGGTCTGACTGATTGGGTGTTGTAGCGCTGAGGTGCTCATGCAGAACGCGCCCGTACCTGCATAAGAAGGCGGGAGGCCGAGCTGATGTCGCCCATGGGAGAGGTGACAGAACCGCGGCACTCCCCACTCCACTGCCGGTCGGGGTACACTCCACGCGCCCTCTACAGCAGGTCAACGGCCTGGGGCGACACGCACGTACCACTGGCCATTCATAAGTTCCGCCACCCTTACGACTGGGGAAAGTATCCGGCGGAGGCAACAGCGGGTGGTTTCTTCTGCTCAACGGCTCGCGCGGCGGCGCACGGCAGAATGAACGACGCGCGGGAGAGTCCGGCGGGCATTTTTTACCAGCAACTATTAACTAGTACTGGACTGTGGAGCTGTGGAACAGGATGACTGCTCATATGTCTCCATAAGGTGGAAAGTGAAGGACTGGTGTTTCCACGTTGTGAGTGGTGGGAAAGATTTTGTCTTTAGCAGACAGGACGATTGTTTTGTTTTGTCCTGACCACTGAACGGTGGGATCCATAAACTTTTGGCAGTGACTTGTTAAGTGTGCTTTGTGAATTGCATGTGGGATGCTTGGTATACTTAAAGAGGACAGTTGTCGTTTGGTGACCAATTATTGTATGAACGCAAGAAACTAAAGTGGGACATTGACATTTACATTTGTAGTAGGAGACATTTCTTTAATTGGTGCGGGAATAAGTGCTGTTTGTTGGAACTTACGACTTTTAATTACACCATGAACTGAAAGGACAGAACCGTGGGTAATAGTAGTTGTAGGGCCATTTTTGGACGACCAGATTCGTGTGGATGGTACTCTGAGAGTGACTATGACATTTGTGTTTAATGTGAGATACAGTTTACTGTTCAGTGCGTGTTCAAAATGCCGATTTGAGTGACTTAAAGACTTTCGTCTGGGTAACCATGGGAGAGCTTTGACACCGAGACAGTGTTTCTGGGGAACCTGTCAGCAACTTTTTTGACCCCAAGAAAATCACAGAATGAAATGATTCCGTGTGACTCGCAAGATAGGGAATAATGTATTTGTACTTGTAATTGTGTAAATTATTTTTATATGTTTCATTCCTGAAGGGACAGCAAGTGTAATTGTATTTCATTAACACTTGTGTTTAGAATAGTTAGTGTTTTTTTTTGTTTGTTCTGGGCCACCAGTTCGCGTAGCATGTTTATTAGAAAATTTGGTACAATGATGCTTTAATTATTAGCCAGTGGCGTAATACTAACGTAGCAGCTCTTGTTGCATAGGTCAGTAAGGTTGTCACAGGGGACAAGAGTTTGCATTGCACAACAAATATCGGAATTAATTGATGCATTTTGATGTCGTGGACAGTAATGATCTTGTTGGTGTGTTGACTGAAGCCACTTATTTTCATTATCACAGTGGTGATATTTCACATTAAAGTGTAACGAAGGCTAGTCGAAATGCAAGTTCTTGTCGTCCAAATGTGTAACAACAGAGAAATGAGCAGTAGAGTAAGATACGAGAGCTACTGGTGGATTCAAGCACTTATTACTAAACTATTTACTGCGTGTATTGATCAAAGTTGATGGACTTACTGGCTCAGCAGCAGGTATTTGTACTGGTGGACAAGGATAAGGTTAAACTCACAGTTGAGTAGTGGTGGCAATTTCTTAAGTGATGATAGTTAACGAGGTATGACATGATGTCTTAGGTATACTATATTACGTAACCAGTATGTAACTTGTGGTATATTTCATTGTTTTTCTTCTCAGTTTTATTTCTCTGTAGGTTTGATGTATATTTTAGAGTACTGATATGGAGCCTGACTTCTACGTGTAACTAGTGTACACAATTTTTTTCTTTTGTTGATTTTGTTTTGTATTTAGTCATTGCTGTGTAAAGATTATTACAACGCAATTTATGAATGTCAGATTACTTGTTCTGTGTTTGGATGGTGAGCTATTTAAAATTTCATGAGTACAATTAGTATTTTTTTTATTTGTCATAGAATTAGTGAAGTTTGGATTACTCATAAAAATAACGAAGATCCCAGTAACTAAGCAAATTTTTATCTCAACATTATTTTTTATTTGTATGATGTAATGTTTTATTTGTCATGTGGATTGTTATAAATTTGTATGTGTACGTTACTCCGGATTGTGGAGAGTACAATAATAAAACAACTGTGTCAATAATTTGGTAAAGTAACAGCATTTGGTCGTCTATTTGAGGTCACCAGGGGCTAAGGTCTCCTCCTGGTTATTTTGATGACTTGCTACATTTGTTCTAATACAGTTTTCTTAAAAAAAATGTTCGGAACTACCCTCGCATTGCAAGGATAGTACCGTGCCATTTTTTTCTGCATGCGTAGCCGGTGGTGAAAGGGTACAGTACCGCCCGACATTGAAAATAGGTACAACATACTTCATTATTTTTGTCAGAACAACACTTTTTTTTGTAAAATAGCTCAATTTCAATTAATACAGCGAAGCCGGATACCAGTGTGGGAAAGAATGACAATTTATTTATTTAATTGATCACATGTTCACTCCCACAAAATAAATCCCTACATCCAGTTTGGTGAGATCTGTGAAATGAATGAATGTATGGTCGTCTGCTAACCGCAGATAGTGAATGTGAATATACGATCATCTTTGAGACGATCCTTTGGCCACCTTTGGTGGGACCAAAGAGATGAAATTTACCTGAGCTTTGAGCGCCTGAAATGTGGCTGACCAATACGGTAGCAAGGTGCTCCCCCACTTCAGCAGAGGTGCGAGAGGACCTGAAGAATGGCCGTGTTTCGGCACTCTTCCGCTGGATCTTGTGTTGTTAAGACCTGTCTTAGGTGTGCTCCGTAAAGACAAAAGAGTGGAGACATGGTATGCATGTGGAATATTTAAGAGTAGTTTGAAATAATAATTTCTCTATTTCAGGAACTTTTGTGGGGAGAATTAAATGTCAGGCAGGTAATATTAATGGGATCGTAGTAATCTTTGGAAGTGACCAACGGTCACAATGAAACCACGTGTAGCAATAAGTTGAAATACTTCCATGTGCTTAAGTTAAGTTGAATTACTAGCATGTGTACAATAAGTTGAAATATTTAAGAAATAGCGTGTGGACCATTAGTTGAAATATTTAAGAAATGGCGTGTGCAGGACTTGAAATTAGAGACGAGTGCTTCCACGTGGTGAGTACTGTGTGAGTCTCAATCTGTGTATGAGACAAAGGATAAAGAGAAGTACTCGTCCATGGTATCAGTTGAGGACTCACGTGTGTGATGAATATGTTCTTAATATTACTTTGCGTGATATGATTCCATGTGACGCTAGATTCAAACTCTGAGAGAGAAGCACAGTAAGTCGGCCGTCTATCCAGCAACGCCACTTGGCTTGCATTGCACAGGAAGACGTGCATATATCTCCAGAGTTCATAGTAGGAAAGTAGAATTACAAAGTGGGGCAGTGTCGTGTGAAACTGGGATAAATACTAATTTAAGTGGGAAAGCTGAAAGTGATAGTGTTGTGACTATTTATTGCATTGTATCCCATGTTGTAGTGTGGTGTATGACATGTAATTTGGGTGTGTGTGGTTTCCATGGGAGAGTAGCAAGGTAGTTTCAAAAGATTAGAGGGTTATGCTTGTTTTGTACTGCTCGGTCTGGAGGAAAGTTTCGTGATGATGATTGTGAGAGTCGAAGTGTGGGAAATAATGAAAGATCCACCATCCTATCCAGAAAGTGCACTATAACGTTAAATAATTACGAGACCATAATATAGAGATTCACCAATGTAAAGCCATGCCCACTGGGCGGAATTTCTCATGTGTTATTGTTGTAGGTTATAGAATTTGTGTGTTTAGGTTATAGAATTTATCGGAATAAGTAAGATAGTGAAAAGAAAAAGATTGGTGGCCTTTTCCTTCGAATTGTATGTTGTCAAGATATCCAGAAATTATAATGTGTGCGCCACTGATATTCAGTGCGATGGCCACGTGTTGATAAAGCCATTAAATAAAAAAAAAGACAAAAAGAAAATGTGGTATTGCCAGTGCGTAGTGAACAGTCAGAGATCTGTAAATTACTGATAGTCAGATGCGTGTTTCCGTTGCGTATTATTCATGCAGGAGGATAATTTGTAACTTAATTGTGAGTACGAGAGTTCATGTTACTCGATAAATAAGAATGAATCCACTCGCTTGGCAAACCACTCACCTTGCAGGCCTGACTGCTTGATGCCACAGTATGAGCAAGGCATGTGGGTGCCTCTGTATGTGATATACCCATCTAATCTTCAGCATTCTTCTGTAGTACCACATTTCGAAAGCTTCTATTCTCTTCTTGTCCAAACTATTTATCGTCCATGTTTCTCTTCCCTACATGGCTACACTCCATACAAATACATTCAGAAACGACTTCCTCATACTTAAATCTATACTCGATGTTAACAAATTTCTCTTCTTCAGAAACGATTTCCTTATCTTTGCCAGTCTACATTTTATATCCTCTCTATTTCGACAATCATCAGTTATTTTGCTCCCCCAATAGCAAAACTCCTTTACTACTTTAAGTGTCTCATTTCCTAATCTAATACCCTCAGCATCACACGACGTAATTCGACTGCATTCCTTTATCCTCGTTTTGCTTTTGTTGATGTTCATCTTATATCCTCCTTTCAAGACACTGTCCATTCCGTTCAACTGCTCTTCCAAGTCCATTGCTGTCTCTGACAGAATTACAATGTCATCGGTGAACCTCAATTTTTTTATTTCTTCTCCATGGATTTTAATACCTACTCCGAATTTTTGTTTTGTTTCCTTTACTGCTTGCTCAATATACAGATTGAATAACATTGGGGAGAGGCTACAACCCTGTCTCACTCCCTTCCCAACAACTGCTTCCCTTTCATGCCCCTCGACTCTTATAACTGCCATCTGGTTTCTGTACAAATTGTAAATAGCCTTTCGCTCCCTGTATTTTACCCCTGCCCTCTTCAGAATTTGAAAGAGAGTATTCCAGTTAACATTGTCAAAAGCTTTCTCTAAGGCTGCAAATGCTAGAAACGTAGGTTTGCCTTTCCTTAATCTTTCTTCTAAGATAAGTCGTAGGGTCAGTATTGCCTGACGTGTTCCAACATTTCTACGGAATCCAAACTGATCTTCTCCGAGGTCGGCTTCTACCAGTTTTTCCATTCGTCTGTAAAGAATTCGCGTTAGTATTTTGCAGCTGTAGCTTATTAAACTGATTGTTCGGTAATTCTCACATCTGTCAACACCTGGTTTCTTTGGGATTGGAATTATTATATTCTTCTTGAAGTCTGAGCGTATTTCGCCTGTCTCATACATCTTGCTCACCAGATGGTAGAGCAGGCTGTTCCAACCGAGCTCCAGGGAGCCGGAGCGCTCCGGAGCGCTCACTGCAGCAGCTCGGAGCTCGCGTGGAGGGGGAAAGCGAACTCACTGCCCCCTGTCCGCATGCAGCCGCAATAATCCGTGTTCAATGACAGCTATGACAAGCCGCGGGAGCCCTGCACCTCTATTGGAGGATACCTATCTATTCATTGAGAGGGATGGTCGTCCGCTGTGTCTTGTATGTCATGAAGTATTTAATTCTGCGAAGAGGTACAATATACAACGACATTATACACGTCTTCACGCAGGGCACTACGATCAGGTAGAAGGCGTAGTACGCAGAGAACTGGTAGCCAGGTTTAAGAACGAAATACCAGGGACGTAAGTTTAAAAACGGTTTCGTGATACGGAGGGTATCAAAACATGCAACATAGTTCGTGTTCTGTAATACGTTTATAATTTTCAGGTGAATGAGAGCGGAGAAAACACTACTGAATCTGCAATTCGAACAAGCTACAGGGTCGCTCACATCATTGCGACGAGTGGCAAGCCGTTTTCGGTGGGACCACTCGTAAAATCGTGCGTGGTAGCAGTTGCAGAATGTTTGTTTCAAAGGGTGGTGCAGGCAACTGAAGGGGTTTGCCTGTCGAAGCAAACAGTGTCTCGTCGAATCCTGGCAGCGGATTTAGAGACACAGCTCAGGAAAAAGGTGGAGAGCTTTGTTGGATTTTCGGTAGCGCTTGACGAAAGCACCGACTTAACGGACTGTGCTCAGCTTACAGTCTTTGTGCGTGGTGTCGACATGGAGCTACAAGTAACTGAAGAACTATTGGATGTGGTACCATTCGATTACACCACAATAGGACGTGACATTTTTGAAGCTGTTTCTGAATCAGTGGACAATATGAATTTGCCGTGGAATAAGCTCCATTCTGTAGCGACAGACGATGCACCACAAATGATCGGGCGTCACCAAGGTTTTGCTTCTCGTTTGAAAAATAAACTCAGGGACGAATTCGGGAAAGACATTTTGACTCTTCATTGTTTTATTCACCAAGAGGCACTGTGTACTGAAACAGTAGATCTACGTGGCGTAATGAAAGATGTCGTGAAGTGGGTGAATTTTGTGCGGCGTCACGGCATGAATCATCGCCAGTTCAAAGGATTCCTGAAAGTTATGGAAGCGGAGTATAGGGATATACCTTACCACAGTACAGTTAGTTGGCTGAGTCGGGGAAAAGTTCTTGATGTTTTGTTTGCCATTCGTGAGGAAATATCCCTTTTTCTCCAAATGAAAGGGGAAGAAATGCGTTGTCTGAAAGATATAAAATGGATATCAGACCTGGCGTTCCTAACTCACATAACTATGCATCTGAATAATTTAAATCTGTCATTGCAGGGCAAAGGGCAGCTAATCGTTGACATGAACGACCAGATCAAAGCGTTCATGGAAAAGTTACGTGTATTTGAGAGGCATATGAGTAATAGACATTTAACGTTCTTCAATCGTCTTGCTTCTTTAAAACTACCTGAAGGTACTACTTTCGGCGATTACCAAGCAAAGTTAAAGCAGCTCATCACGTCGTCTGAAACACGACTCCGAGACCTCACTAGTTTGGAAATGGAAATTAATGTGTTCAGCACTCCTTTTTCAGTTTCCCCCAATGACTTATCATCGTCACTTCAATTGGAGATTATTGATTTGCAAAATTCAACTTCGCTGAAAGAGAAGTACTACAACACGTTGGATTTGTCACGATGATATCGTTCATTACAGCAAAAAACATTTCCCAAGCTTCACAACAATGCCGCTCAGATCATGTGCATGTTTGGATCTACTTATTGTTGTGAGCAGCTTTTCTCAGCAATGAAAAGAGTAAAAAGTTAGGAACGATCGTTTCTTCAGGATGCAACAATGAAGGCCATCCTCCGCATTAAGGCTGCGAACACTTTGACGCCTGATATTTCCGATCTTGTAATGAAAGGAAAATGTCAAGCTACAGACGCCCAATAAATTTAGTATGCCGTTTCTTGTAAAACAGTTGTTTCTTATTTATTTCCTGAGCATCGTATTTCCCGGTGTAGCATGTCACCACGTCTTAGCAGCTAAGAGTATGAGCTTGTCGATCTTGTAAGACGAAGCTGGCACCTCAAAATGCTTGCCTTGCCGCCTGCCTCAGCCAGCCGTGCCACGTGCCGGCGTGCCGGCCCACTTGAATGGTCACAGCGAGCGACACGGCTCCCTGGAGCAGGGAGCGCTCCGCGGCTCACAACGGAGCCGACGAACTGGAACAGCCTGTGGTAGAGTTTTGTCAGGACTGGCTCTCCCAAGGCCGTCAGTAGTTCTAATGGAACATTGTCTACTCCCGGGACCTTGTTTCGACTCAGGTCTTCCAGTGCTCTGTCAATCTCTTCACGCAGTATCGTATCTCCCATTTTATCTTCATCTACGTCCTCATCCATTTCCATAATATTGTCCAAGTACATCGCCCTTGTATAGACCCTCCTTCCACCTTTCTGCTTTCCCTTCTTTGCTTAGCACTGGGTTTTCATCTCAGCTCTTGATATTCATACAAGTGGTTCTGTTTTCTCCAAAGGTCTCTTTAATTTTCCTGTAAGCAGTATCTATCTTACCCCTAGTGAGATAAGCCTCTACATCCTTACATTTGTCCTCTGGTCATCCCTGATTAGCCATTTTGCACTTCCTGTCGATCTAATTTTTGAGACGTTTGTATTCCTTTTTGCCTGCTTCATTTACTGCATTTTTATATTTTCTCCTTTCATCAATTAAATTCAATATTTCTTCTGTTACCCAAGGATTTCTACTAGTCTCGTCTTTTTACCTACTTGATCCTCTGCTGCCTTCACTACTTCATCCCTCAGAGCTATCCATTCTTCTTCTACTGTATTTTTATCCCCCATTCCTGTCAATTGTTCCCTTATGCTCTCCCTGAAACTCTGTACAACCTCTGGTTTAGTCAGTTTATCCAGGTTCCATCTCCTTAAATTCCCACCTTTTTGCAGTTTCTTCAGTTTTAATCTACAATGAAATGAAATGAAATGAGCGTATGGCATTGTTGGCCGGGAGGCCCCTTGCGGGGAAGTTCGGCCGCCGTATCGCAAGCCCTTTTTAGTTGACGCCACTTCGGCGACTTGCACGTCAATGATGATGAAATGATGATGATGAACACACAACACCAAGTCATCATGAGGTAGAGAAAATCTCTGACCCCGCCGGGAATCGAACCCGGGACCCCGTGCGCAGGAAGCGAGAACTCTATCGCAAGACCACGAGCTGCGGACTTTAATCTACAGTTCATGACCAATAGATTGTGGTCAGAGTCCACATCTGCCCCAGGAAATGTCTTACAATTTAAAACCTGGTTCCTATATCTCTGTCTTACCATTATATAATCTATCTGAAACCTTTTAGTATCTCCAGGGTTCTTCCATGTATAAAACCTTGTTTCATGATTCTTGAACCAAGTGTTAGCAATGATTAAGTTGTGCTCTGTGCAAAATTCTACCAGGCGGCTTCCTCTTTCATTTCTTATCCCCAATCCATATTCACCTACTATGTTTCCTTCTCTCCCTTTTCCTACTCTCGAATTCCAGTCACCCATGACTATTAAATTTTTCGTCTCCCTTCACTACATGAATAATTTCTTTTAGCTCATCATACATTTCATCAATTTCTTCATCATCTGCAGAGCTAGTAGGCATATAAACTTGTACTACTGTAGTAAGCGTGGGCTTCGTGTCTATCTTGGCCACAATAATGCGTTCACTATGTTGTTTTTGTAGTAGCTTACACGCATTCCTATTTTTTTATTCCTTATTAAACCTACTCCTGCATTACCCCTATTTGATTTTGTATTTATAACCCTGTATTCGCCTGACCAAAAGTCTTGTTCCTCCTGCCACCGAACTTCACTAATTCCCCTATATCTAACTTTAACCTATCCATTTCCCTTTTTAAATTTTCTTACGTACCTGCCCGATTAAGGAATCTGACATTCCACACTCCGATCCGTAGAACGCCAGTTTTCTTTCTCCTGATAACGACGTCCTCTTGAGTAGTCCCCGTCCGGAGTTCCGAATGGGGGACTATTTTACCTCCGGAATATTTTATTTTATTCTATTTTGTAACTACTTTTCGGATAATAATTGACTTTCCCTCATAGTATGGGCTACAACAGCAACAACAAAAACAGTAAACATGGGCTCTAAAATGTAAAGCGCAAGAGCTGTGGGCACTTGTTCAGTAGAAGAGAAGTGTTTCACTGTAACGAAGATGAACAAGTCCTTATAGCTCTTATGGTATGCATTTTACAGCTCATGTTTACCAGATAATTTTTCCTGTTTTGGTCCATACTACCACCTCTGAAACTTGTCTTCTCTACAATCCTAGTAACAACACTACCGGTACATGCATTCCTCTGACGAGAGGTATCAGGACGATTTTCGCTTATAGTTTTCAGCTCCGGTGGTTTCCGTACCAGGGTCACTAACCTCAAATTGATACACTTACCCTTCTCCATCGTTCCTAAAACTTTGCACCATCGTGACGGAATGACCCTCTACGTGCTAGTTGATACTGAAACGAGGAAAGACGAGACAGACTGGAGGATTACTGACAATACAGTTTCCCGCAACAAAACAAATTACAGATACAGCAAAAATACTACGAAACCTTTGCATGATTCTTGATACTAGTTAAGCCAGACTGTAAATAAATCTAGCACACAAGGAGAAATCAGAACCGTAGCTAATAAGGAGACAACGCAAGCAAACTTACAGATACTAGAAAGGACCCGCTTTTACAGACTACGATAAAAAACAACAACAAGATGCATGAAAATAGAATGCGGTTACAGTTTCCCCGCTGAAAACTGAAGTGTGAATGTGTCACAGTGTTCATAAATTGACGTTATTTCCTGTGATTGTAATTGTGGGAAATTTTGTAAAATCTTTTGGTTTAGTGCCAGACTACAGATACAAACGTTCGGGACTGGATCCCTAGTCGACCCTAAGAGTTGTTCTGTTCCGGTTCTGCCAATGATTTTTAAAGTAAAAAACACCACCCCCGTTCGCAGTCCACAGTAAATGGTAGGTCCGTCTATACCTGATTCGGAAAGTCGAAGGCAAGGAACGCATGACGCACCAAATAGACCGTGGCTAGTGAAGCATTGCGGCGTCCAAACCATCAGTCAGTTTGAGGAAAACTTTACCTTAATCAGGAAGCAAGAATGAACAGGCGCTGACGTTGATGGTAATTTTCCACTTTGCAGTACAATGTGTGCATATAGGGTGAAAAGTATTTAAAGCGACAAACTCTGGGAGGTTGTAGGGGAAATCAAAACAAATATTTTTCCCTAATGTCATTTTTACCTATGAGGAGTATTTAAACCGGTAAAGGAAGATTTCTCTGGCGGCAAATTAATTAAACCAACAAACACTTTTCCGTTTTTTTATCACCAAGAGACAACACATTAACACAACCCAATTCGAATTACAGTAGATTTTCAAAAATGCCTCCGTTGACACGTAAACAAACGTTACACCGTCGGATCATGTTCGGTCTGACACGGGCAAAAACCACAGGGGTATCCTGAATTGTTCCTGCTGCTGCTACTATCCGGGCAACCAGATCCTCTTCTGATGCAACAGGAGTTGCGTAAACAAGGCTGCGCATCTCTTCCCACACAAAATATTCCAGAGGGGACATATCTGGGGATCGAGCAGGCCATGGTAAAGGACCACCTCTGCCAATCCACATTTCTGGGAACCGTCGGTCCAGGAATCGCCGCACACGACGACTGAAATGCGCTGGCGCCCCGTCATGTTGGAACCACAAGCGTTGTGTTGAAGGGAGCGGGACGTCTTCCAGCAATTCTGGCAATGCTCTGGCGAGAAAACTGTAATAGTGCCTGCCATTTAATGACCTAGGTAGCAGATACGGCACAATTAAACAGTCCCCAACAACACCGACCCCCAGAATAACGAAGAACCGCACTTGATGAGCGCTAGAAACTGTGGCATGTAGGTTATCCTCAGTCCAAACATGCGAATTGTGCATGTTGAAGACTCCATCGCGCCCGAACGTCGCTTCGTCGGTAAACAACACAGAGGATGGAAATGTAGGATGTATTTCACACTGCTCCAGGTACCACTGCGAAAACTGTGCTCTGGGTGGATAATCAACTGGTTCCAGGTTGTGGACACGCTGTAAGTGAAATGGACGTAACAAAAATGGTTCAAATAGCTCTGAGCACTATTGGACTTACCATCTGTGGTCATCAGTCGCCTAGAACTTAGAACTACTTAAACCTAACTAACCTAAGGACATCACACACATCCATGCCCGAGGCAGGATTCGAACCTGCGACCGTAGCGGTCACGCGGTGCCAGACTGAAGCGCCTAGAACCGCACGGCCACAAAGCCGGCAGGACGTAACAATTGCTCTCGAAGGACTGTTCTTACATTTATCTGATTCGTCCCCATGTTATGTGCTGATTGAGAGATCCCGCTCCACATGTTGCAAGACAGCTTCCTCAAAATGCAGCGTTCTTACCGTGCGACGGCTTCCCAGGTAATCTGCTAAATGACCCGGTCTCACGCAGACGTTGGTACACAGCAGCAAAGGTCGTATGATGAGGGACCCGACGATTAGGATATTGTTGTTGATAAACCCGCTGTGCAGCTCGTCCGTTGTGGTGCGCTACGAAGTACGCACAAACAATATCAGTGTACTCACTCCAGGTGTATCGCTCCATTAGTAAACAGAGACATTGCACTAATACACAGGTGGACAGCAGTCGCCTACAACTGAAGAGCGTAATACACCCTCTAACAACTGAAGATCGTAATACGGCCTCCACCGGTTTAAATAATCCTCGTAGGAAAAAATGACATTAGGGAAAAATATTTGTTTTGAGGTCCCCTACAACCTCCCAGAGTTTGTCGGTTTAAATACTTTTCGCCCTGTATAAGATAACGTTAACATGAAGTGGTGTTTTGGCGTGCCTCTGGAGCTGAGGACTTGCCGTTGCAGACTACAACATGTTCGTGGAGGAGTATCGCAAGAGCCCGCAGAGCACGTGGATCATGAAGCCGTGCGGCAAGTCGCAGGGCGCGGGCATCTTCCTCATCAACAAGCTGTCCAAGCTGAAGCGGTGGTCGCGCGAGAGCAAGATGCCCTTCAACCCGGCGCTCGTCAAGGAGTCCTACGTCATCTCTCGGTGAGTGCGTGCAGGCGGCGCAACGCACCGTGTGCGGGCGTAGGGGCGTGCGCTTTTACGGGAGGCACAAATAGCTCACGCTAACGTGTTGTCCGTAATGTCCAAGTAGCGGGTGGGGCACGTTTAAACACAGTACTGTACTTTTCTCGGGAACTACTCTCGCTAGAGCGCTAACAAGGTCCCACACAATCCTGTAAACGGTCTAATGTGAACAGTGTAAAAGGCGGCCATTGTGGTGGCAAACGTACGAGCCTTTGGTTATAAGACATCATCATCTCAGTTATGTCACAAAAAAAAATATGAAGAGTCCAGGGGAAAAACCTGATAAGCCCAAACCCAAAAATTTCTGTTTTTTTTCATAATTTAATAGACCAGCCAGTGCAGTTTTAGCTGGTTTTACAGAACTGGTCAAAAACCTGATGAGTCAAGAGATATTCTGATACCTTGTAAGCATGTGCATGCGAAAAACATTACAAGTCCACGCAAAATAGGGGAATATCCTGACAAGTCCAGAGACTGCAACGATAAAATCTTATGACTTAATGATTCCCAGCCCGCGCAGGTCTGTTGTCACTAGTGTTATCGTTGTATTATCATTGTTGTCACAGTCATTGTTGTTTATAAGTTGACCATTATTGTTAGCTTTGAGTTTGTGAAGGAAGTTAGATCTATCATTGTATTCTGTCAGTGTAAAATGAATAAAGAAGACAGTGACTCATGTACTTGCCAAGAAAAATATAGAACGTCATCAAAGAAGCTCACAAAGAAAAGGAAGACATATAGTCGTGTTAGGGACGCCTCCAAACGTTTAAGATTGCAGTCACATGAAACAGGAGAACAATGTAAGTGCAAAAACAAGTGATGAAAATGAAAGGAAAATTATTAATAACATGAACCACTTTTAAAATCATGATGAAATAAACCTCTATTTAAGTGGTTTAATCACAGTGGTTCCTCTACAGCGCAGGCGTCCTAGAAGAGAAGAGCAGGAAGCAAAGTTTCACGATGTATCATATAAATTCAGTGTTTGTATTACCATTAATGGAAGTGTCCAAGAAGTACATGTGTGCAAGCAAGCATTTATGTCGTTACATGGGATAAAGAAGAGCAAGGTAGATCATTTACTGAAGAAACTTAAATCCGGAGACCAACCTCTACGAGACGGTCGAGGGAAACACAGATCCCGCCCAATAGATTTGAAAGATGAAACACGTTCATCAATAAGAGGGCACATTAAATCATTTAAAGGTCGCAACAACCACTACAGCTTGACGAAGGTAGAAAAAAATTGCCTTCCAGGTCTTTTAATATTAAAAAAATGTCTCATATGTTCAAGGAGAAGTTTCAGGACCAGAACGTGTCGTATGAAACATACCGCACTATATTCAATTCAGATTTCAGTAAAAGTTTTTGATATCCACAATCTGATACTTGGGGCTCCTGCGATGAGTATCTAGCCAAGAAGAAAAATTTGGAGAAGGAACTGACTTTAACGTCATCTGTTGGAAATAAAGTAAGGCTTCATTCCGAATTTCGATCCAATGAAATAGCCCATGAATTGCATCTCAGAAAACAAAAAGTGTTCTATGGCAGTAAAAAAAGGCAAATATGAAATATCAAAAAAATCCATCAAAGGTTGCAATTACGATGGACTATAGCAAAAACTTTCCTTGTCCAAATATAAAGACAAATGAAGTTTATTATAAACGACAGTTTTCTGTATTTATATTCAATCTTCATGTTTTGGCAAAAGGGGACAGCTATTTTTACATGTATCCCGAGAGCACAGGCCGAAAAGGAGCAGACGAAGTTTCATCGTTCCTTCATCATTTTGCGCACAATTTTCTAAACCCAGAAGTCAGACATCTGGAGATCTTCTGTGACATCTGCGGAGGGCAAAACAAGAATGCCACTGTGTTCAGATTCCTTCACCATCTGGTCCATACAGAAAAAAACGATTGGACTATGTAAAGATGACATTCCCCATAAGAGGTCATTCGTACCTCGAATGTGATAAAAATATTGGTATGATAGAGCAAACTCAGGAATGTCAAATTCCAAAGGACTGGTGTCAGGTTTTTCAGAATTCACGCACACACCCTTCGTCTTTTGTCATCATTGATGTTGAGGAGTAACCAGAGATAATCAAATGCTGGACAGAGCATCTGGATAATACGATATACAAGAAGAAACTCCCTTTCCAGTCCAGGCCGATAAGAGAATTAGAAGTGACACGGACACGACGCAACACTGGTTCAGTATAATAGAGGAAGCTACAATGGAGCGTATGAGCAAGCTTCATTACTTCTTCATGGAAAGAAAGGGCAAGATTCCAGCCTGAAAGAAGGCGAGTTCAGCCTGCTCTCTGTTAAATATGAAGGTGTAGTAATTCTTTTACAGCACTATGATTTGAAAGTTTTTTATTTATTGAAATAAATAATTTTTAGTATTAGCTATTTAAATTAAGGGATTCTGATTTTTTTCAGGTGATCTTAAAATATCTGCTGAGAAACACAGAGATTTACAAGACTTGAAAAGATTTTTCCATCGTGAAATGCAGGTGTATTTTGATCGTCTTTTGCATTAATCCACTATAGAAACAGCACAGGACCTTTTATAGAAAATTATTAAATGATTATATGAGATAATTTGTTGTAACATGAATTTTAAATCTTGTAGTTACCTGCAATATGTTATAGACTTGTGATATTTTCCTCTGTGGGACCTGCCTTCTTAATAAAAATGCATCATATTATTCTAAATCCTATTCAGATGTGTATAATTTCAGCAGTACTCTTTCTCTGAAAGATATATTAAGGTCTAGAACAAAAATGATATTTAAGTTGTTGTTGTTGTGGTCTTCAGTCCTGAGACTGCATTGATGCAGCTCTCCATGTTACTCTATCCTGTGCAAGCTTCTTCATCTCCCAGTAGCTACTGCAACCTACACCCTTCTGTATCTGTTTAGTGTATTCATCTCTTGGTCTCACTCTACGATTTTTACCCTCCACGCTGCCCTCCAATACCAAATTGGTGATCCCTTGATGACTCAGAACATGTCCTACCAACCGATCCCTTCTTCTAGTCAAGTTGTGCCACAAACTTCTCGTCTCTCCAATCCTATTCAGTACTTCCTCATTAGTTATGTGATCTACCCATCTAATCTTCAGCATTCTTCTGTAGCACCACATTTCGAAAGCTTCTATTCTCTTCTTGTCTAAACTATTTATCGTCGGTGTTTCAATTCCATACATGGCTACACTCCGTACAAATACTTTCAGAGACGACTAAATGGTTCAAATGGCTCTGAGCACTATGGGACTCAACTGCTGTGGTCATCAGTCCCCTAGAACTTAGAACTACTTAAACCTAACTAACCTAAGGACATCACACACATCCATGCCCGAGGCAGGATTCGAACCTGCGATCGTAGCAGTCGCACGGTTCCTGACTGCGCGCCTAGAACCGCGAGACCACCGCGGCCGGCTCAGAGACGACTTCCTGACACTTAAATCTATACTCGATGTTAACAAATTTCTCTTCTTCAGAAACGCTTTCCTTGCCATTGCCAGTCTACATTTTATATCCTCTCTACTTCGACCATCATCCGTTATTTTGCTCCCCAAATAGCAAAACTGCTTTACTACTTTAAGTGTGTCATTCCCTAATCTAATTCTCTCAGCATCACACGACTTAATTCGACTACATTCCATTATCCTTGTTTTGCTTTTGGTGATGTTCATCTTATACCCTCCTTTCAAGACACTGTCCATTCCGCTCAGCTGCTCTTCCAAGTCCTTTGGTAACTTGAAAAACTGAAATTTTATGAGTCTTTAAATTTTAAATTTCATCTCCTGAAAAAAAAAAAATAAGAATTGTGATTTATTAGGTTTTTCCCCTGGACTCTTCATTTAAGTACAGGGTGATTATAAATAAAGTTAAACTTTCAAAACGCTGTAGAAATAACACCACTGGTCGGAATGACGTCAAATTGCAACGGAATATTATCGGAGAAGGGGGAAAACGTATGGCAGAAGAAAAACAATAGCGTGAAAATTGATCAATAGCTGGCGTTGTATGTGGCAGAATACGAAAATGAAAACATGTCATGTGCACGACCCATTGAAGTTGGTATAAACACGCCGGCTACACGGCTTTCCCTCCTTTCGGGCTGCGACGTTCGATTGCAGGACTGCGCTCTGCTTGTAAAGCTGTATTACAAGAGCAATGACTGTGCGCGCGTCTCTCTGCAGAGGTTCCGGACACTGAAGGGTTTGAAGAAAGTCGTTGATCCGATGGCTGCCGTGGGTCTGGAGAAACTGATTCGGATGTTCGAAAAGACGGGTTCTTTTGGTGTGGTAGGGGGAGGAAACGAACTGATTCGACGTCAGTGGAAGCAGTGGCCACAGCTATGCAGGAGGTGACGAGCGGTGGTGTGCAAACGTGTAGTGCTCGGAGAATTGCCCGAACATTGGACATACGCGTGAGTACGGTGTGTAAAGTTCTACGGAACATCCTTCTTTGCTATGCATTCAAAATTACCCATGTGCAAGAGTTGCTTCCTGTTGACCTGCCAGCAAGAGAAACCCTTGCTTTAGAATTTCTTGCTCGCATCGAATTGGCCGTGGAAGATTTTGTGGACAGACGAAGCCCACCATCTGGCAAGATGAGTCAATACACACACAGAATTGCCGAATATGGGCAACGGAACCTCCACACCAAATCAACCACCACCGCTTCATCTTCAAAAATTCACTGTGTGGTGCGGGTTTACGGCGTCATTTATCATAGGGCCATATTTTTCCGAAGAGACGGGTGCTTCAGATCCTGTTACCTGTACCGTCACTGGTAAGCGCTGTGAGTGTCTTTTCCGCAACCCCGTCATTCCAGCTTTCCAGCAGCGTGGATGTGCGGATGGGATCATTGTTATGCAAGATGGCGCACCTCCGCACATGGCAAATCCAGTTAAGCAGCTGCTGAAGCGCCATTTCGGAAATGCTAGAATTATCAGCCGCCATTTCCCTACAGCCTCGCCGTCCCGACCACCCGATCTTAATCTATGTGACTTCTGGCTGTGGGGCTATCTGAAAGATGTTGTGTTGACTGTTCATATTGCAAACTTTGCTGCGTAGAAAGCACGCATTGCGCAACACATTTTGAATGTGACCCCGGAAACACTTGGATCAGTTGTAGAGCATGTTGTTTCTCGATTTCAACTTGTAGAAAACGGTGGACAGCATATTGAACATGTTTTGCGCCAGTCACACGGAAATTAATAATCCGATTTGATTTCGATTCATGCTCTTTATGCGGTTTTTGGCCTCAAGACAATTAAAAACCGATTTTTACTATCCGATGTGATATGACTTTGTTGTGGTGGATGGGCTTATGTAACTAACAGTATCACATCTGTACACCCATGCACACTGACTAGTTCAGTTTGTTTAACATCAAACATACACCTTACGCACTGTTGTGTGATTCATTTGTCATTTGTAGTCGACCACTATTAAATTATGATGCTTACAGCGCCATCCATTGCTATATTTTGTAAATATTTATTTTTCTTCTGCCATACGTTTTCCCCCTTCTCTGATAATATTCCGTTGCAATTTGACGTCATTCTGGCCAGTGGCGTTATTTCTACAGCGGTTTGAAAGTTTAACTTTTTTTATAATCACCCTGTATGTAACTACAAGATTGCTGTTTAATTTATGTGAACAAACACTGTTCACCCATTTGTTTTTTACTTACTACAAGAAATTTGTCATAACTCTTTGTTCATAACCAAAAGCAGCTTATTACGTTAGCATGTGCGCAAATAGTTGCATGCCATTGTTTAGTGCCTCAAGTTTTTGAACGAAATGTTTTTATTTTCGAGCCTCACATCCAACAGTCATATTAAACATAGCAGTCGAGAGTCGTTATTTTTACAAGCTGTTTGAGCGCCTCAATACAGGCTCTCTAGCAGTGGAAGATTAGCGCTGCCATCTACCGAGGCTTTCACAAACTTCATAGCACAAGTTGAGTGAACGTCTTAGCGCGAAGGACATCGTGACAACGCAGAAAGTGAGTAAGCGTGTATTTGTGCAAGGTGAATAAATCTCAACTACCGAAGCATACCTTTTAGAATCGAGAACAGATATAGGTTCGTTAACAGGGAATTATTTTTCTTTACAAGGTACATTTGTAAAATTTGAAAGCCTGAAAATTACTACAGTTGTTTCGAAAGTAAGTCAGACAGAGAGAGGGGGGTATGTCTACGCAGTTCAGTTGGGGCACACTTACTCACTTCTGCGTTGTCATCGTACCTGATAACCCAGTCAAGGAAACTTTAAGACAGAAACTGTGGAAATTACTAGAAGATCTGTTTCAACCTAATGAATCTCAAGCAGAAAGATTTAATTATGTTAGAGCAAGGACTGATACGGGAAAGAAATTCCTAAGAACAAGGACAACGAAAAACGTCCGTAGCCCTACTCCTGACGTCATCATTGTTGTGCACAAAGGTAGATTTTCACGTCGTTACTCTCCGTCCTCTCCTGTCTTCTGCCATTCTCTTCTGGTCCGCGTAACTACCGCTTCCTTTTACGTCGTCTATCAGACTGTGTATCTCCGCCTACCTCTCAATTTCCTCTCACCAACTAGTTCTTTCAAATGGTTCAAATGGCTCTGAGCACTACGCGACTCAACTTCTGAGGTCATCAGTCGCCTAGAACTTAGAACTAATTAAACCTAAGTAACGTAAGGACATCACATACATCCATGCCCGAGGCAGGATTCGAACCTGCGACCGTAGCGGTCGCTCGGCTCCAGATTGTAGCGCCCAGAACCGCAAGGCCACTCCGGCCGGCAACTAGTCCTTTCAAAGCGTCTGTTTAGCAAGCACTCGCGCCTAAACGAATGTCCCACCCATTTGTTCTTCCTCCCTCTTACAGCCTGCAGTATTTTGATGAGTAGGATGAAAACTGCCTTTGTATTTACTGCTTGGAATGATACGATCAACCGCAAATAAATCAAGAATGAGTCCAGCGCCTTAGATGTAACAGGTGAGCTCATGACGATTCTACCAGAGGAAAGACATTATTTTTAGTGTGCATAAATTGCAACTCGGACAGTGATGATAAGTAGACCTTTAATTAACATTCAAACATCGGTGTAGGCTAACAGGTGGAAATTTGCCAATTTGTTTACTGCTAGTGAAATAGTGTTTTACCGTGTTAATTGGTGTAAGCAAGCTTTTAATTTTGTTTACTGCTAGTAAAACATATTTCGAAAATTTCAGGAGTGGGTTTTGTTTACTCTTTTGTGTTCTACGATACGGCTAAACGTGCCCCAGTAGGTGCGTAAACCTGCCTGATACCCGGGGCACGTTCACGCATTCGACTGGAGCCTAAGTAAAATTATTTTGCACTATTAAACGTCATGTTGAGTTAGAAGTATACAAGCTATACTTTAATAGTCCGCAGCTCGTGGTCGCGCGGTAGTGTTCTCGCTTCCCACGCCCGGGTTCGATTCCCGGCGGGGTCAGGGATTTTCTCTGCCTCGTGATGACTGGGTGTTGTGTGATGTCCTTAGGTTAGTTAGGTTTAAGTAGTTCTAAGTTCTAGGGGACTGATGACCATAGATGTTAAGTCCCATAGTGCTCAGACCCATTTGAGCCATATACTTTAATAACCATGTTATAAGACTAAAACATTTCACTCGATTTAACGTAACCGAAAGTATTTAAAAGTTTTCCGAAAAGAAGCCCGCGCAAACGTGCCATGGTTCCCGTCTATATGCACGAAGCGTTACCGCGATGGCGATATAAACTTCAGCAATGATGGAGTAACGAAATGTATCTGTTTTAGAAATGAAATATTACTCCAGAAACGAAAATTACGAAGTCGAGTGCGTTGTGGGATAACACTGCTGGATGGATACGATAACCTACGAATCGTTGGTAGTACAATGTAATAAATTCATTAATTAAGTATTTAGTTATAATTATTTGTATGGTCAGCAACCGCGACAAATAAGTAAGCGTATGTCACGGTGGGTTGTGACAGCGAACTCTGCTAATACGCAGTGTAATGAGTCATGTCTACACTTGAAAGCTGAGTCCTGATGAAAGGGTTTGAATGACTGCAGTCTGTACTTATAGGTCAAAGTGTCGACTCTTATGCTCTAGGATTCGGAATTACCATACACGATTTTTTCGTGTAGAAAAAGTGAATGATTTACAGGGAAGCTCTAAAGTTGAATCTGGCTAAGTCCCTTCTTAGGAGACGCCAAAGGCAAACCATGTTTCCAACACTGTGTCAATGATTAACAGACGCAGGGCAACTGCTAAGAAGGGCAACTACCAGCTATACTGACTACTGCGTAATGTTGCTGCATTAAGTTGTTCTGAAAGCGGTGCTGATATTCAAGACAATAAAAGCGGGTTAAAAGCTGTGAGCTATCTGGGGAAGTTACCCTTGCATTCCTGAGCAACTGTTTCACCAGGTATCCAGTCTAGCTTACCAAATTCCCAACCAGACTAACATTAATTATAATCCTTTAATAGTCATCTTACGACAACCGGTGATATATATATATATATATATATATATATATATATATATATATATATATATATATAAAGAGAATTTAAATAAAAAGAAATAAATCAGTTTACATTTGGACATTTATTTTAACATTGATCATTGTTCCGTTAAAATTTCAGCATATTAAACTTGATTCAAAACTAAACTGGTGCCTTATTTAGGATTGTGAAAATGTGAGTTTGTAATCTTACGGAATACATCAAATATGGAGCCAAGATTGGGAGACTGCATACAACACTGCATTCACAAAATAACACACGAAGAACGTTGAAACATATGCACGAGGAAATTAACCGCAACCAACCGATTCAATTTTCACCCAAAGAAGTTACGTTCGTAGCGCAATCCTGTCCGTCATTAAATTACCACACACTGGTATACTAAATTCATACTAAGTCCCTGCGAAATCTGTTAGTCTGGTTAGGAATTTGGTAAGCTAGGCTGGATACCTGGTGAAACAGTTGCTCAGTAATGCAAGGTTAACTTCCCCAGACAGCTCACAGCTTTTAACCCGCTTTTATTGTCTTGAATATCAACACCACTTTCAGAACAACTTAATGCAGCAACATTACAACTGTCTTGAAAGAAGCAGAGATTTCTCTTGTGAATTAGGAATCTTCAATCAGCTCTCAATTAGCTGTGGACAAAATTGCTGTTTGCATCGAAATGAGTAGTGCCTAAGTGGTGGAATTCAAATCTTTCCAAAATGCAGCAGGGTGATTCCATGATGATGTTAAAGGATAAATGTGTCAGTTTCATGTGGGGGGAATCATGGTCCGGAGACGACCGAGTCGAAAGTTTAAGCGAAAATTGTTCTCATACCTATGAGAATCAACCTCTTCTATGCAAGCTCTTTTCGCTCCCTGTTTTGGGAGGATTTTATATGGACTAAAACAAAAAAGTCCAATAAACATGGGCTCTAAATTGCGTACGTTAAGAACTATGGGCACTTGTTCAGTAGAAGAGATGTGTTGCACAGTAGCAAAGATGAAAAAGTGCTCATCAGTCTTAAGGTATGCAGTTTGGAGACCACGCTTATTGGACGTTTTTGTTTTGGTCTATACAACCTCCTCCCAAAACAGGGAGAGTAAAGAGCTTGGATAGAAGAGGTCGGTTGTCATAGCTATCAAAACGATTTTCGCTTAAGCTTTCGACTCTGTTTCTTACGAACCAGGGTTTCTTACTTCAAATTGATACATTTACCCTTCTCCATTATCCCTGAAGTCTGTAATATCATCACAGAATCACCCTGTATATTAAATGAAATTATTACGTCTTACCTAAAACTTATTCTGCGTCATAAGCTTCCAAGTGTTATCCTCAGGAGTGATTACACCAATCCCAATCTTTCTGCCGCATTCGAAATGCTTGCTGGAAGTCTTCATCAACACCTTCGATCATTTTAAAGGGGAAAAAAAATCACCTCTTATCCGACAACATTACACCGAGGCGGAAATTCCACCAAATATTTAGTGCACGCACCGCAACATTGAAAACTAGATCACCTAAATATACTTTGAGTCTCCTATTCGTTAGTTTGACTGCCTGACAGTGTTGCTGAGACAATAACAACAGAGTTACATTTTAACGAATAACTTGTGAAATAACTTTCAAAAGCCAATATCACGTAAATTAATCTTTGTTGTTGACAGCCAGTTTCGACAGCTGTAACTGTCATTTTCCGATCTTGAAAGAAATTTATTATGTAACGTGTTCCATTGAGTTAGTACGTCATGCCTTGTTGTCATTATGTTTGATAAAATACAGCACAGTATATGCAGGTTTGTTGACAATAAAACCATTTACAGTTAAAGTGCACCTTGTACACATGGGCATATACGTTGCAATCATAGAGGCTAATTAATTTTTAAAACCCACGGTATATAGTAAAATCCACATTTGTACATCTGTTTATAAAGTGTATCCACGATGTATGCAACATGACACACAAACATAAACATCTGTTTACAGGTAGATGCACGATGTATGTAACGTGTCACACAAACATAAACATATGTACGAATGTACAGTTTACTGTATATCGTGCATTTAAGAATTATTATTATTATCGTATTCATCATTTATAGTAATACACATTTAGCAAAACAAATAAAAACCCTATATATATAAATGAACATGTGAAATTATATATAGTACATGTAGTGTCGGCAGACTTGCCAACACTACGCACACTAATTGAAAGAGGCGGCCAAGATGCACGCGCTAACTCACGAAGGATGGAGTGAGGTCTGAAACAGGAGACTTAATGAATGTGATAAAGAAAAGTACGTATCTTTGGAATATACTTAACTTTTAATACATCCTTGTATACATCGTTCTTGATGAGACATCTGGAGATTGTGGCGATACAAGTGACTCTTTATATACAAGCTATTTAAGGCTAATGGCGCCTTGCTAAGTCGTAGCCATTAACTTAGCTGAAGGCTATTCTAACTGTCTCTCGGCAAATGAGAGAAATGGCTTCGTCCGTATAGTCGCTAGCAACGTCGTCGTACAACTGGGACGAGTTCTCGTACGTCTCTCGAGACCTGCCGTGTGGTGGCTCTCGGTCTACGATCACACAGTGGCGACACGCGGGTCCGACATGTACTAATGGACCGCGGCCGATTTAAGCTACCACCTAGCAAGTGTGGTGTCTGGCAGTGACACCACAGTACACAAGTTTTAAAACGGCTCAGACTACACTCGGATGTTGATGGACTCGATCCAGCGGAGTGCCTCGTGGGTTGCTTGATGGAGCTTCTCAGTGCCACCAGGGAAGCGTCTGACTGGACAGTCATTCACAATGTGGCTCATTGTTTGGGTGTCACCACAGTCACACAACACTGTCACTCGAAAAGCCCCACTTGTGCGTGTTGTATTTGCACCGGACTGTACCACTAATTACTCTCATAACTGAGTTCAGTTGGACGTCTACATTCGCTACGTGAGCACTTCGGAGCCAAACTGGTGCACAGTATTCTGCTGCGGAGTATACCAGTGCAAGGGATGCTCCTCCAGAGTGACTCCCAGGTATTTTGGACTTTCGTTGTATCTGACTGTGCCAAGAGGGCCGAACTGTGGGCTGATCTTTGCTGATGAAAGGCGATTATAGAGGAGGAACAGGCTTACCTCGGTTTTAGAAACATTTGGTCTCAGTCGCCATGTCTCAAAATACTCATAAAGTTTAGTAAGGCTGTTCGTTAGGAGTTCTTCACATTCAGAAAGGTCTTCACTCTGATATCAAATTGCCAGGTCATCTGCATATTGAAATTTTCGGCAGGTCAAATTCGGCAGGTCAGCTGGGTAGAGGTTGAATAACACTGGAGCAAGAACAGAGCCCTGAGGTAATCCGTCGTTGAGTACATGCTATCTGCTTGTCTCTTCTCCTTGATGTACTTCAAACCGTCTATTGCTTAAAATGATACTTAAGAGGTTGCCTAGAATTTTGCAAGGTACTGCTCTCAAAAATTTCAATAATAGTCCCTCGCGCCACACCGTGTCACAAGCTGGTGACAGGTCAATGAACACTACTCCAGTTTTAAGTTTCTTTTGGTATCCAGATTCTATGTGAGTAGTCAAGGAGAGCACTTGTTCACAGCAGCTTCTATAAGGTCTGAATCATAGGTGGTATCATAGCATTAATTTGATCTTGGATTCGGTTTAGAATCATTCTTCCCAATAGCTTGTAAGCACAGCTAAGTAGAGATTTAAGAATTAACAAGCCTCGGTGAGTGCTACGTATGCGAACATGCCCACGTTCGCAATGTGCTTTTTAACTGTAAATGGTTTTATGGTCGACAGACCTGGGTGTAGTGTGCTTTATTTCATCCACCATAATGACAACACGGCATGAGGTACTGCCTCACAAAGGAACTCGTTTTATATAAAACATTTCTTGAAGAGCAGAAGATGAAAGTTATAACTGTCGATACCGGTTTCAAAAATAAAGACTAACTTATGCGATATTGGCTATTGAAAGTTTTTTCCCAAGTAAAACATAGATTGCTCCTTCTAAATTCTCAATCCGAGAATATTCGATGAGTCACCTGTTGAATTTCAGTGTATTCCGTGAGTTAATTTATATTGCCGTAAAAATATGCAAAAAAAACTTATAAACGTATAGTTATTGAAAATAGGAAATGTATCGCCACGATCTGCGATACGTCTCTAGACTACATCTGATAGGCCAAAATCAATTTAGGTAGATGCAGTCGTCCGCTTATTTTCCCCTCCCAGGATTTTTTTCCTTTTGAATCATAAATCTTCTGACTGTTTCGGCGCAACCCGTCACGAATTTCTACACCTCTTCACCTTAGAGTAGCTCGTGCACCTTACGCCAGCAAGTATTTGTTGAATGTACAGCAATCTCGTCGTTCCCCTACTGTTCTTATCCTCCACAGCTTCCCGTCGTACCATGGAGGATATTGCTTGTTGTCTTAACGTCTGTCCTGTCATTGCGTTCCTCGTTCTTTTCAGTGTTTTCGTTATAGTCCTCTACTCGCTGAGTCTACGGAGAACCTCTTCATTCAGTGTCTTATGAGTTTATCTACTTTTCAACATCCTTCTATAATATCACATCTCAAACGCTTCGGTCCTCGTCTTTTCTGGTTTCCCCACAGACCATGTTTCAGTGCCTTACAATGCTGGGCTCCAAACGTACATCCTCAGAAATTTCTTCCTCAAACTAAGGCCTATGTTTGATACTAGTAGACTTCTCTTGACCAGAAATGTCCTTTTTGCTAGTGCTAGTCTGCTTTTGATCTCCTCCTTGCTCCATTATGTCATGGGTTATTCTGCTGCCTAAGTAGTAGAATTTCTTAACTTCATCTACTTCGTGGTCCCCAATTTATCGCACATCTCATTGATGCTACTTCTGATTACTTTCATCTTTCTTTAGTTTACTCTCAATCCACATTCTTTACTCCTTAGACTGTCCATTCCATTCAACACATCCGTAATTCTTCTTCACTTTCACTGAGGATAGTGGCCGGCCGCGGTGGTCTAGCGGTTCTAGGCGCTCAGGCAGGAACCGCGCGACTGCTACGGTCGCAGGTTCGAATCCTGCCTGGGATATGGATGTGTGTGATATCCTTAGGTTAGTTAGGTTTAAGTAGTTCTACGTTCTAGGGGACTTATGACCTCAGATGTTGAGTCCCGTAGTGCTCAGAGCCATTTGAACCATTTGAACTGAGGATAGTCATTAGTGAATGTTGTCTTTGATGCTCTTTCCCCCTGTATTTTGATCCCACTATTGAACCTTTCTTTTACTTCCGTCATCGTTTCTTCGATGTACTGATTTAACAGTAGGAGCGAAATACTACATCTCTGTCTTACAGCATTTGTAATCCTAGCACACCGTTCTTCTGTCTTACATAATTTTTTATCCTAGCACGTCGTTCTTAACGTTGCAGTGTTATTGTTCTCTCTTGATTCTTGTACATATTGTATATTACTCGTCTTTTCGTATATTGTACTCCTGTTTTTCTCTGGCTTTCGCACACTCTTGCTCCATTTTACATCGGCGGACGCTTTTTCCTGTGAGCAATTTCTGTGAGCGCGTCCTGATTTTTCTTCATTCTTGTTACCATTATCAACCGCATTGTCGGAATTGCCCCTCTGGCGCCTTTCCTAAAGCCAAACTTATTGTTATCTAACAGATCATCAGTTTTCCTTCGTCTTCTTCTGTTAATCTGGTTGTCAGCAAGTGGGATGCGTGATCCGTTAATCTGACTGTGTGGTAGTTCTGGCACGTATCTGCCGTTGCGGTTTGCGTATAGGATATTTTTTGAGAAAGTCGGGTGGTATGTCTCAAGATTCACTGATTTTACACACCAATTTAAATAGTCGCTTGGTAGCCTCCCCCCACAAGGACTTGAGAAATTCCGATAGGAATATTATCTGCCCCTTCTGCCTTATATACTCGCAAGTCTTCCAAAGTTCTTCTAAAATTCGACTCTAATACTGGACCCTCTATTGCTGTGTCGTCCGAACAAGACACAGCCGGGGCAAACGCACCACAGGCGGAAAGGTGCGAGCTGGTGCAATTGCCATGTGGAGTCTCGCCACTTGCGCGAGGTCCATCAGCGCCACGGGCGGCACTGACAAGGGGAGGCCGCCAATTGTGAAATTCAGATTCAATTCATACTGCGCATAATAAAAGCTCATGGCCAGAGGTGTAATGTGGCAAAGCACCAAGATGCACATCTCAGCCGTTGTCGAGAAAATCGACAGTTAAAAGAAACCGCTGCGGTGAAATACTCTCTACGAATCATAATTTTCCAGAGCGTCGTGGCGCAGTGGTAAGCGCTCGGGATCGTAATCCGAAGGTCGCCGGATCGAGTCTCACGCCGTGCAATTTTTTTTTATTATTAGTTTTTTGTAATTCGTGCATATATATATATATATATATATATATATATATATATATATATATATATATATATATATATATAAACTATTAATGAATTGCTTATGCATGTTGGTGAAGGCGGATCGCTCTCCAATTGTACCGCCTCCATTTTTCCGTTTGTTTAACAGCGTGTAGCAAAGCTCTCCCGTCCGCACTGGTTTTCGACGATGTTACAAGTTGCGCTAGGGACCGCATCTACCTTCTTTCGAAGTTAACAGGCAACTACGCTGTTATGCGGCGGCTCGTTTCGGCCCATTCAACATCTGTCCTTCAAGTGTAACGAGCGAGTAACGGAGTTTATATTTCATACCTGCCACAGCAAATTTGTGTTCGTGGGGTTTCTATTCTAATTCGAACGTTTGACTTACGCTATACGTATTCGTTTCGGAAGATCGTCTCTACGTCTTCCGTTAACTATACGTGGTTAAGTTTATGAAGACAATTAATAACATTTGTGAAATACAACTTTGTTTGCGGAAAACATAATGATGTTCGAAGTCGCCAGTTTTTCCACGACAAACGACTTTCAACAACTTATTATATGCATAATTGTTGCAACTGATTGCCGGGAATATATATATATATATATATATGTATGTATATATATATAATTACAAAAAACAAATACCAAAAAAAAAAAAAGGTTGCAGGGCGTGAGAATCGATCCGGCGACCTTCAGATTACGAACCCGAGCGCTCCCCGCTGCGCCAGGACGCTCTGGAAAATTATTAATCGTAGAGAGTATTTCACCGCAACGGTTTCTTTTAACTGTCGATTTTCTCGACAACGGCTGAGAAGTGCATCTTGGTGCTTTGCCACATTACACCTCTGGCCATGAGCTTTTATTATGCGCAGTATGAATCGAATCTGAATTTCACAATTGGCGGCCTCCCCTTGTGAGTATGAAGATGAAGACTCCGTCTCGGCCAATTGTCGGCCGCCAATGACCGGGCGACGACGGACAGGAGCGTACTCGGAAGACAGAAGAGCAGCTCTGGAGCACTTGCTTGTTGATCATCGTCCAGGGCTGACTTAGACAGGGAGTCTCGTTTAGTCAACTCTTAGAAGTAAACACACAGTGGTTGTATACAGGGTGATCCACTGATAGTGACCGGGCGAAATATCTCACGAAATAAGCACCATCATCATCATCATTTAAGACTGATCATGCCTGTCAGCGTTCAGTCTGGAGCATAGCCCCCTTATAAAATTCCTCCGTGGTCCCCTATTCAGTGCTAACATTGGTGCCTCTTCTGATGTTGAGCCTATTACTTCAAAATCATTCATAACCGGATCCAGGTACCTTCTCCTTGGTCTGCCCCGACTCCTCCTACCCACTACTGCTGAACCAATGAGTCTCTTGGGTAACCTTGCTTCTCCCGTGCGTGTAACATGACCCCACCATCTAAGCCTGTTCGCCCTGACTGCTACATTCCCAGTTTTTGATTGATTTCCTCATTGTGGACACCCTCCTGCCATTGTTCCCATCTACTAGTACCTGCAATCATCCTAGCTACTTTCATATCCATAACCTCAACCTTGTTGATAGGGTAACCTGAATCCACCCACCTTTCGCTCCCATACAACAAAGTTGGTCGAAAGATTGAACGGTGCACAGATAACTTAGTCTTGGTACTGACTTCCTTCTTGCAGAAGAGAGTAGATCATAGCTGAGCGCTCACTGCATTAGCTTTGCTACACCTCGCTTCCAGTTCTTTCACTATGTTGCCATCCTGTGAGAATATGCATCCCAAGTACTTGAAACTGTCCACCTGTTCTAACTTTGTTCCTCCTATTTGGCACTCAATCCGTTTATATTTCTTTCCCATTGACATTACTTTTGTTTTGGAGATGCTAATCTTCATACCATAGTCCTTACATTTCTGATCTAGCTCTGAAATATTACTTTGCAAACTTTCAATCGAATCTGCCATCACAACTAAGTCATCCGCATATGCAAGACTGCTTATTTTGTGTTCACATATCTTAATCTCACCCAGCCAGTCTATTGTTTTCAACATATGATCCATAAATAATATGAACAACAGTGGAGACAGGTTGCAGCCTTGTCTTACCCCTGAAACTACTCTGAACCATGAACTCAATTTACCGTCAACTCTAACTGCTGCCTGACTATCCATGTAAAGACCTTTAATTGCTTACAAAAGTTTGCCTCCTATTCCATAATCTCGTAGAACAGACAATAACTTCCTCCTAGGAACCCGGTCATATGCCTTTTCTAGATCTATAAAGCATAGATACAATTCCCTGTTCCACTCATAACATTTCTCCATTATTTGCCGTAAGCTAAAGATCTGGTCCTGACAACCTCTAAGAGGCCTAAACCCACACCGATTTTCATCCAATTGGTCCTCAACTAATACTCGCACTTTCCTTTCAACAATACCTGACAAGATTTTATCCACAACGCTGATTAAAGAGATACCTCTGTAGTTGTTACAATCTTTTCTGTTTCCATGTTTAAAGATTGGTGTGATTACTGCTTTCGTCCAGTCTGATGGAACCTGTCCCGACTCCCAGGCCATTTCAATTATTCTGTGTAGCCATTTAAGACCTGACATTCCACTGTATTTGATGAGTTCCGACTTAATTTCATCAACCCCAGCTGCTTTATTGCACTGCAATCTATTGACCATTTTCTCCACTTCCTCAAATGTGATCCTATTTCTATCATCAAACGAAAAAACTACAAAGCACGAAACTCTTATAGCTTGAAGGGGGAAACCAGATGGCGCTATGGCTGGCCTGCTAGATGGCGCTGCCATAGGTCAAACGGATATCAACTGCGTATTTTTAAATAGGAACCCCCATTTTTATTACATATTCGTGTAGTACGTAAATAAATATGAATGTTTCAGTTGGACCACTTTTTTCGCTTTGTAATAGTCACAAACGTTAAGTACGTGGTATCACGTAACATTCCGCCAGTGCAGACGGTATTTCCTTCGTGATACATTATCCGTGTTAAAATGGACCGTTCACCAATATCGTCTTGATGTATGGCTATTGTGATCAAAATGCCCAACGGGCGTGTGCTATGTATGTTGCTCGGTATCCTGGATGACATCATCGAAGTGTCCGACCAGTTCGCCGGATATTTAATGTTATTTAAGGTAACAGCAAGTGTTCAGCCACATGTGTAACGTCAACCACGACCTGCAACACATGATGATGGCCAAGTAGGTGTTTTAGCTGCTGTCGTGGCTAATCTGCACATCAGTAGCAGACAAACTGCGCGACAATCGGGAATCTCAAAAACGTCTGTGTTGAGAATGGTACATCAACATAGATTGCACGCGTACCATATTTCTGTGCACCAGGAATTGCATGGCGACGACTTTGAACGTCGTGTACAGTTCTCACACTGGGGACAAGAGAAATTACGGGACGATGACAGATTTTTTGCACGCATTCTATTTAGCGACGAAGCGTCATTCACCAACAGCGGTAACGTAAACCGGCATAATATGCACTATTGGGCAACGGAAAACCCACGTTTGCTACGACAAGTGGAACATCAGCGACCTTGTCGGGTTAATGTATGGTGCTGCATTATCGGAGGAAGGATAATTGGCCCCCATTTTGTCGGTGGCAATCTAAATGGTGCAATGTATGCTGATTTCCTACGTTATGTTCTACCGATGTTACTACAAGATGTTTCACTGCATGACAGAATGGCGATGTACTTCCAGCATGATGGATGTCCGGCACATAGCTCGCGTGCGGTTGAAGCGGTATTGAATAGCATACTTCATGACAGGTGGGTTGGTCGTTGAAGCACCATACCGTGGCCCGCACGTTCACCGGATCTGACGTCCCCGCATTTCTTTCTGTGGGGAAAGTTGAAGGATATTTGCCATCGTGATCCACCGATAACGCCTGGCAACACGCGTCTGCGCACTGTCAATGATTGTGCGAACATTACGGAAGCCGAAATACTCGCTGTTGAGAGGAATGTCGTTACACGAATTGCCAAATGCATTGAGGTTGACGGACATCATTTTGGGCATTTATTGCATTAATGTGGTATTTACAGGTAATCACGCTGTAACAGCATGCGTTCTCAGAAATGATAAGTTCACAAAGGTACATGTATCACATTGGAACAAACGAATTAAATGTTCAGACGTACCTACGTTCTGTATTTTAATTTAAAAAACCTACCTGTTACCAACTGTTCGTCTAAAATTGTGAGCCATATGTTTGTGACTATCACAAAGCGAAAAAAGTGATCCTACTAAAACATTCATATTTCTTTACATACCATACGAATATGTAATAAAAAATGGGGGTTCCTAAATGAAAAAAACGCAATTGATATCCGTTTCACCTATGGCAACGCCATCTAGCGGGCGAACCATTGCGCTATCTGGTTTCCCACTTCAAGCTAGACAAGTTTCGTTCTTTGTAGTTTTTTCGTTTGACGCTTATTTCGTGAGATATTTAGCCCGGTGACGATCAGCGGACCACCCTGTATTGCGATTGCTTTGTACTGTGAAGTTTACGTACGATTATTTGCACTTAACCATTGAGGGCCATTTTTGTGTTATATTACAAGCAGAGTTGCAGACTTCACTATTCAACTAGTCACAAAGATATGTGACTTTGTTACTAATTTGTTGGGGTGTTGTAGAACCCACGTTCTCCTATGCTGTTACATGACCCTGAGGTGAGCCGTATGATAGTGGCAGGCAGAAACTGCCTTAGCGGCGTACTGCACCAGGAGCCGTTTCACGGACTCACAGACTCGGCCTACTGCAGCAACAGTGGCAACTCGCCTGCACAGCAGTAGCAACGAGGGGTCCACGAAATCTGTACCTTCCATATCGACTCCCATTTCCCCATCGATCACGCCCTCCCCTCCCAGGGGCCTTGAATGTACTCTTTCTACCCGTAAGCTCTCTCCTCTGCCCTATATGCTCGAATTCCCATCGCACTCTTAGCCGGCAGCTGTGGCCGAGCGGTTTTGACGGTTCAGTCTGGAACTGCGCGACCGCTACGGTCGCAGGTTCGAATCCTACCTCGGGCTTGGATGACCGACTCGTGGCGATAACATATTGGACTTTCTGGTGACAAACAGACCCGAACTGTTTCAAACAGTTAACGCAGAACAGGGAATCAGCGATCATAAAGCGGTTACTGCATCGATAATTTCAGCAGTAAATAAAATATTAAAAAAGGTAGGAAGATTTTTCTGTTTAGCAAAAGTGACAAAAAGCAGATTACAGAGTACCTGAAGGCTCAACACAAAAGTTTTGTCTCAAGTACAGATAGTGTTGAGGATCAGTGGACAAGGTTCAAAACCATCGTACAATATGCGTTAGATGAGTATGTGCCAAGCAAGATCGTAACAGATGGAAAAGAGCCACCGTGGTACAACAACCGAGTTAGAAAACTGCTGCAGAAGCGAAGGGAACTTCACAGCAAACATAAACATAGCCAAAGCCTTGCAGACAAACAAAAATTACGCGAAGCGAAATGTAGTGTGAGGAGGGCTATGCGAGAGGTGTTCAATGAATTCGAAACTAAAGTTCTATGTACTGACTTGGCAGAAAATCCTAAGAAATTTTGGCCTTATGTCAAAGCGGTAGGTGGATCAAAACAAAATCCAGACACTCTGTGACCAAAATGGTGCTGCAACAGAGGATGACAGACTAAAGGCCGAAATACTAAATGTCTTTTTCCAAAGCTGTTTCACAGAGGAAGACTGCACTGTAGTTCCTTCTCTAGATTGTCGCACAGATGACAAAATGGTAGATATCGAAATAGACGACAGAGGGATAGAGAAACAATTAAAATCGCTCAAAAGAGGAAAGGCCGCTGGACCTGATGGGATACCAGTTCCATTTTACATAGAGTACGCGAAGGAACTTGCCCCCCTTCTTACAGCGGTGTACCGAAGGTCTCTTGAAGAGCGTAGCGTTCCAAAGGATTGGAAAAGGGCACAGGTCATCCCCGTTTTCAAGAAGGGACGTCGAACAGATGTGCAGAACTATAGACCTATATCTCTAACGTCGATCAGTTGTAGAATTTTGGAACACGTATTATGTTCGAGTATAATGACTTTTCTGGAGACTAGAAATCTACTCTGTAGGAATCAGCATGGGTTTCGAAAAAGACGGTCGTGTGAAACCCAGCTCGCGTTATTCGTCCACGAGACTCAGAGGGCCATAGACACGGGTTCACAGGTAGATGCCGTGTTTCTTGACTTCCACAAGGCGTTCGATACAGTTCCCCACAGTCGTTTAATGAACAAAGTAAGAGCACATGGACTATCAGACCAATTGTGTGATTGGATTGAGGAGTTCCTAGGTAACAGAACGCAGCATGTCATTCTCAATGGAGAGAAGTCTTCCGAAGTAAGAGTGATTTCAGGTGTGCCGCAGGGGAGTGTCATAGGACCGTTGCTATTCACAATATACATAAATGACCTTATGGATAACATCGGAAGTTCACTGAGGCGTTTTGCGGATGATGCCGTAGTATATCGAGTGGTCGTAACAATGGAAAATTGTACTGAAATGCAGGAGGATCTGCAACGAATTGACGCATGGTGCAGGGAATGGCAATTGAATCTCAATGTAGACAAGTGTAATGTGCTGCGAATACATAGAAAAAAAGATCTCTCATTATTTAGCTACAATATAGCAGGTCAGCAACTGGAAGCAGTTAATTCCATAAATTATCTGGGAGTACGCATTAGGAGTGATTTAAAATGGAATGATCATATAAAGTTGATCGTCGGTAAAGCAGATGCCAGACTGAGATTCTTTGGAAGAATCCTAAGGAAATGCAATCCGAAAACAAAGGAAGTAGGTTACAGTACGCTTGTTCGCCCACTGCTTGAATACTGCTCAGCAGTGTGGGATCCGTACCAGATAGGGTTGATAGAAGAGATAGAGAAGATACAACGGAGAGCAGCTCGCTTCGTTACTGGATCATTTAGTAATCACGAAAGCGTTACGGAGATGATAGATAAACTGCAGTGGAAGACTCCACAGGAGAGACGCTCAGTAGCTCGCTACGGGCTTTTGTTTAAGTTTCGAGAACATACTTTCACGGAGGAGTCAAGCAGTATATTGCTCCCTCCTACGTATATCTCGCGAAGAGACCATGAGCATAAAATCAGAGAGATTAGAGCCCAGACAGAGGCATACCGACAATCTTTCTTTCCACAAACAATGCGAGACTGGAATAGAAGGGAGAACCGATAGAAGTAATTAAGGTACCCACTGCCACACACCGTTAGGTGGCTTGCGGGGTATGGATGTAACTGTAGCTGTAGATGTAGATGTGTGATGTCCTTAGGTTAGTTAGGTTTAAGCAGTTCTAAGTCTAGGTGAGTGATGACGTCAGATTAAAGTCCCATAGTGCTCAAAGCCATTTGATTTTTTGCACTCTTAACGCTGACGCCCTTGCTTTTAATTCCACCGACAGTTGTTTTGAATTTTATATTTGCCGAATCAGTCCTTACGACAACCATTTCTTTTTCGATTTCTTCACGTTTTCCTTCAACCATTTCACCTTAGATCCCGTGCACTTGCTATTGATTTCATTTCTCACTGGCTTCTGTGTCTTTGTTCTAGAATTTGCCTGATCGTTGTTGTACTTCCTTCTTTCGTCGATCAGCTGAAGTATTTCCTCTGCTACCCAAGGATTTTTCACAGTTAAGTTACTTGTGTCGATGATGGTCAATCCAACTTCTGATGACCGCACTTTTTAGAGGTGTCTATTTTTCTTCATCTCAACTACCTCCTGTGGTATTCATTGTCACAGCTTTAGAGAATTTCAAGCACATCTCATAAATCCTCAGCACTTCGTACCTCATTTCTTTGCATATCGATTCTCCCGGACGAGTCTCTTAAACTTCAGCCCAGTCGTCGTCATATTTCCCAGGACACCTTTACCTAAACAGTACGGTAGCTAGCAAATTCCTATCGGGTTTGAAACTTAATGTCATCGACAAGGAGTGCAACTCGTCTCCGGTCACTATTGGTTAGGGCGTTTTTACGACCACTTGTTTTATGCCTTGCCATATGGCTGCGATGATGTAACGTTCCTTGTCGACACGCTGAGTGGTCTGTAAATATCGGGCAGCTTCATTCACTGAGTGGTCATGAACGTCAAACACGACGTCTTCTATCTTCCATTCTGTTGAGTCTCCTCATGGACCCATCTTACCGCTCTGAATCCACACAACAGATTGGCATAAACACACCACGTCCCTGCCACGACCTACGTATGTGGTGCAGGGTCACGTGACGTCCTGTACCAGTCCTGCATCATTTACAGCGCGCCAAAGCGACCAGTGGGCTCTCTTAACGGTGCGAACATTATTTTGTCCGGTGAACCAATCTCCTATTAAGCTGCTAATGAGTATTGCTGTGCCGCTGCGGAACAATGGAGTGTCACTTTGTGTGCAGGTACATCGACAACCCGCTGCTGATCGGCGGCAAGAAGTTCGACCTCCGGCTGTACGTGCTGGTCACTTCGTTCCGGCCGCTCAAGGCGTACCTCTTCCGGCTGGGCTTCTGCCGCTTCTGCACCGTCAAGTACGACGCCAGCATACAGGAGCTGGACAACATGTACGTCCACCTCACCAACGTCTCCGTCCAGAAGCACGGAGTGAGTACCCCGTCTCAGCTGCGTTCGGGAAGGGTTGCTCGACTGATAATGCCTTTTGTATGAATGGCAGTCAAATGAAGACGCGTTTATCGTTCTGTGAGACAGGACGGTCAGTGCCTTCGTGGAAAAATGTTTGCGTTGCCTGTGGAACTGTGATTGCAGTCAGGAGTGTACCTCTTCATCCGAAGCAAATCCACGGCCACGAATGTTTTTCTTCAGGGCATCAAAAATACGGAAATCGCATGGGGAGAGCTCGGGGCCCTATGGAGGACGTGTAGAGGCTTCTCAGCGGAACGTCTGCAGCTTATTCGAAACAACCTTTGTGGATGGGCCCACATATTGACAAGGTTGTTTCGACTACGCTGCAGAAGTTTCGCTGGGTAGCTGATACACATGGTCCGTAGAGTTCCGATCTCTCCACATGCGATTTCCGTAGTTTTGGAGCCCTGGAGAACGACGTTCGTGGCCGTCGATTTGCTTCGGACGAAGGGGTGCATACCTGGTGTAACACGCCCGGGAGTACTATTGGGGGTGGGGGATACTTTTAAACTGAGTGTCGTTTCTGCTTTCCTTGACCGTGCGCCCTGTCCACACCACGTACCTGGTAATCCCGCGGCGGTCGTGCTGTTCTGCTCCACACTGCTGCTGGCTTGCCTGAAATAATCTATCGAAATATGCAAGCGGGTGTAGGGGAGCCACTCAACGTTAAAACACAACACTGTTCGACGTCTGGTATGGACATCTGTGTTCTCTGACTCTGAGCACTATGGGACTTAACAGCTATGGTCATCAGTCCCCTAGAACTTAGAACTACTTAAACCTAACTAACCTAAGGACAGCACACAACACCCAGCCATCACGAGGCAGAGAAAATCCCTGACCCCGCCGGGAATCGAACCCGGGAACCCGGGCGTGGGAAGCGAGAACGCTACCGCACGACCACGAGATGGGGGCCATCTGTGTTCTGAGACTGTATGGAAATCGCAGGTTGTACTGTTTACATTCTGATTCAGAAGTGTTATCCCAATTAATGGATGATTAACAGTCCACAATATCATTCGGACGAGCGCACGCGTAACCGACACGACGCGGGTGATTGTTGATGATGCGGAAGCCGAATGATCGAAGGAAAATTCTTACGCTCGTCACGCATACACAGATATTTGGTACCAGTCCTCCTTGACACTAATAATGAATGATATGGCACTGTTCGTAAAGTTATTTTTTTTCAGTTCTCAGTTCTCACTTGCACGAGCGTGCGCGTAACCGTCGCGGCGTGGCTGATTGTTGATAAATGCGGCAACGCGAAGATCGAACGCACGTCCTCACGCTCGCTACAAGACACTGGCACTTCACTGCACTCTCTTGTGGTGACTAATTTTTGCTGATTCACATCGGTTCACTCTGGGAGACCGAACACGGCGCGGATGATCGATGCTGTGCGACACGCAACGAGAGGATACACAAATACGTTATCAGCAGCACTGCTCATTTTTAAATTACCTCTTGACGCACCTTCCTCTGAATCACTTCCATATTTCGTCACTTTATTGTAATAGCACTTGTAGCAACACTTCTACTTCCATACTAACAATGCTTTTTACATGCAGAGCTAGACACTACACAACGTAAAAGTTTCGTGTCCCGCGCTCGGCTCTCTAGACGCGGCTGCCATCCAAGATACTCCACAACTAAACCAGCGATATGACACTGGGAACAATCACGGTTCCGTAGGCAACCGCAAACACTTTTCTACGAAGGAACTGACCGCCATGTCTCTACATCTACATCAACATCTACACCTATATCCATACTCCGCAAGCCACCTGACGGTGTGTGGCGGAGGGTACCTTGAGTACCTCTATCGGTTCTCCCTTCTATTCCAGTCTCGTATTGTTTGTGGAAAGAAAGATTGTCGGTATGCCTCTGTCTGGGCTCTAATCTCTTTGATTTTATCCTCATGGTCTCTTCGCGAGATATACGTAGGAGGGATCAATATACTGCTTGACTCTTCGGTGAAGGTATGTTCTCGAAATTTTAACAAAAGCCCGTACCGAGCTACTGAGCGTCTCTCCTGCAGAGTCTTCCACTGGAGTTTATCTATCATCTCCGTAACGCTTTCGCGATTACTAAATGATCCTGTAACGAAGCGCGCTGCTCTCCGTTGGATCTTCTCTATCTCTTCTATCAACCCTATCTGGTACGGATCCCACACTGCTGAGCAGTATTCAAGCAGTTGGCGAACAAGTGTACTGTAACCTACTTCCTTTGTTTTCGGATTGCATTTCCTTAGGATTCTTCCAATGAATCTCAGTCTGGCATCTGCTTTACCGACGATCAACTTTATATGATCATTCCATTTTAAATCACACCTAATGCGTACTCCCAAATAATTTATGGAATTAACTGCTTCCAGTTGCTGACCTGCTATTTTGCAGCTAAATGATAAGGGATCTATCTTTCTATGTATTCGCAGCACATTACAATTGTCTACATTGAGATTCAATTGCCATTCCCTGCACCATGCGTCAATTCGGTGCGGATCCTCCTGCATTTCAGTACAATTTTCCATTGTTACGACCTCTCGATACACCACAGCATCATCCGCAAAAAGCCTCAGTGAACTTCCGATGTCATCCACAAGGTCATTTATGAATACTGTGAACAGCAACGGTCCTATGACACTCCCCTGCGGCACACCTGAAATCACTCTTACTTCGGAAGACTTCTCTCCATTGAGAATGACATGCTGCGTTCTGTTATCTAGGAACTCTTCAATCGAATCACACAATTGGTCTGATAGTCCATATGCTCTTACTTTGTTCATTAAACGACTCTGGGGAACTGTATCGAAAGCCTTGCGGAAGTCAAGAAACACGGCATCTACCTGTGAACCCGTGTCTATGGCCCTCTGAGTCTCGTGGACGAATAGCGCGAGATGGGTAAAATCGAACTGGTATCCCATCAGGTCCAGCGGTCTTTCCTCTTTTGAGCGATTTTAATTGTTTCTCTATCCCTCTGTCGTCTATTTCGATATCTACCATTTTGTAATCTGTGCGACAATCTAAAGAAGGAACTACAGTGCGGTCTTCCTCTGCGAAACAGCTTTGGAAAAAGACATTTAGTATTTCGGACTTTAGTCTGTCATCTTCTGTTTCAGTACCATTTTGGTCACAGAGTGTCTGGACATTTTGTTTTGATCCACCTACCGCTTTGACATAAGACCAAAATTTCTTAGGATTTTCTGCCAAGTCAGTACATAGAACTTTACTTTCGAATTCATTGAACGCCTCTCGCATAGCCCTCCCCACACTACATTTCGCTTCGCGTAATTTTTGTTTGCCTGCAAGGCTTTGGCTATATTTATGTTTGCTGTGAAGTTCCCTTTGCCTCCGCAGCAGTTTTCTAACTCGGTTGTTGCACCACGGTGGCTCTTTTCCATCTCTTACGATCTTGCTTGGCACATACTCATCTAACACATATTGTACGATGGTTTTGAACCTTGTCCACTGATCCTCAACACTATCTGTACTTGAGACAAAACTTTTGTGTTGAGCCGTCAGGTACTCTGTAATCTGCTTTTTGTCACATTTGCTAAACAGAAAAATCTTCCTACCTTTTTTTAATATTTCTATTTGCGCCTGAAATCATCGATGCAGTAACCGCTTTATGATCGCTGATTCCCTGGTCTGCGTTAACTGTTTGAAACAGTTCGGGTCTGTTTGTCTCCAGAAGGTCTAATATGTTATCGCCACGAGTCGGTTCTCTGTTTAACTGCTCAAGGTAGTTTTCAGATAAAGAACTTAAAAAAATTTCACTGCATTCTTTGTCCCTGCCACCCGTTATGAACGTTTGAGTCTCCCAGTCCATATCCGGCAAATTAAAATCTCCACCCAGAACTATAACATGGTGGGGAAATCTACTCGAAATATTTTCCAAATTATGCTTCAGGTGTTCAGCCACAACAGCTGCTGAGCCAGGGGGCCTATAGAGACATCCAGTTACCATGTCTGAGCCTGCTTTAACCGTGACCTTCACCCAAATCATTTCACATTTCGGATCTCCGTCAATTTCCTTCGATACTATTGCACTTCTTATCGCTATAAACACGCCTCCCCCTTCACTGTCCAGCCTGTCTCTGCGGTATACATTCCAATCTGAGTTTAGGATCTCATTACTGTTTACGTCTGGTTTCAGCCAACTTTCTGTCCCTAGTACTACATGGGCGTTGTGACCGTTTATTAATGAGAGCAGTTCTGGGACCTTTCTATAGACGCTCCTGCAGTTTACTATTAGCACATTAATATTGTTATTCCCTGTTGCATTTTGCCTACTCCTACCTTGCCGCGTCTCAGGAGGCGTCTTGTCGGGCCTAGGGAGGGAATTCTGTTGTTGTTGTTGTGGTCTTCAGTCCTGAGACTGGTTTGATGCAGCTCTCCATGCTACTCTATCCTGTGCAAGCTTCTTCATCTCCCAGTACCTACTGCAGCCTAGATCCCTCTGAATCTGCTTAGTGTATTCATCTCTTGGTCTCCCTCTACGATTTTTACCCTCCACGCTGCCCTCCAATACTAAATTGGTGATCCCTCGGTGTCTCAAAACATGTCCTACCAACCGATCCCTTCTTTTAGTCAAGTTGTGCCACAAGCTCCTCTTCTCCCCAATTCTATTCAATTCCTCCTCATTAGTTATGTGATCTACCCATCTAATCTTCAGCATTCTTTTGTAGCACCTCATTTCGAAAGCTTCTATTCTCTTCTTGTCCAAACTATTTATTGTCCATGTTTCACTTCCATACATGGCTACACTCCATACAAATACTTTCAGAAACGACTCCTGACACTTAAATCTATACTCGATATTAACAAATTTCTCTTCTTCAGAAACGCTTTCCTTGCCATTGCCAGTCTACATTTTATATCCTCTCTACTTCGACAATCATCAGTTATTTTGCTCCCCAAATAGCAAAACTCCTTTACTACTTTAAGTGTCTCATTTCCTAATCTAATACCCTCAGCATCACCCGAATTAATTCGACTACATTCCATTATCCTCGTTTTGCTTTTGTTGATGTTCATCTTATATCCTCCTTGCAAGACACTGTCCATTCCGTTCAACTGCTCTTCCAAGTCCTTTGCTGTCTCTGACAGAATTACAATGTCATCGGCGAACCTCAAAGTTTTTATTTCTTCTCCATGAATTTTAATACCTACTCCGAATTTTTTTTTTGTTTCCTTTACTGCTTGCTCAATATACAGATTGAATAACATCGGGGAGAGGCTACAACCCTGTCTCACTCCGCCGGCCGCGGTGGTCTAGCGGTTCTGGCGCTGCAGTCCGGAACCGCGGGACTGCTACGGTCGCAGGTTCGAATCCTGCCTCGGGCATGGGTGTGTGTGATGTCCTTAGGTTAGTTAGGTTTAAGTAGTTCTAAGTTCTAGGGGACTTATGACCTAAGATGTTGAGTCCCATAGTGCTCAGAGCCATTTGAACCAAACAGAGTGATAACAACAATTAGTGTAGGACATGAACAGGCATCAGTAAGCACCGTAGAATGGTGTAGACTTTTTCGTGTGCATATTGGTGGAAACCCGAATTGGTAGGGACATATTAGTGAGCTATTCAAACAGGTTGGTTCAGCTACTTTTGCTCTTCGTATAATTGCTAATCTTGGATACAAACGAATCACTCTGCTAACATATTTTACATGTTAACACTCAGTAGTGCCTTATGGAATATTTTCTTAATGTTAATGATCACTTAGGAAGAAAATATGGTACAGGTTGCACGCAAGAAAGCATTAAGAATAACATTTGGTGTTCACCTGCGAGTCATCTTGTAGGTACCTCATCAAGGAATTTGTCATTTTAACGGCAACTTGACAATGTACAAACATTCACTTATGGAAGTCATCATAAATAATCATCACAATTTGAGATGAGTAGTGATGTCCATACCTACAACAGCAGAGGTTCTGCTGTTCTATCCATTATTGAAGGTGTGAATGATTCATGAAGGGGTTCAAAAGGAATCGACAAACGTTTCTGATTATTTATCCAATAACATAGAATGTGGGACAGGGAGCAAAGCAAGTTTTAACTCTATCCCAAAATCTGGACAACTCCTTTTCTACCATAGCGAATTTTTATTTAACGACGGTAGCTGGAACAAACTAATTAGTGTAGTTACACGGGTAGGAATGAAAAGTAATACGTTCATTTATGTAAAGACTATTCAGGTATACTTAAGTTACGCTGTAAATTCGCTCGTTCCACATCATTTCGATAAAAATCGTTCAAATGATCTACGGATCATGTAACTAACTAACTACGTTATCCGCAGGTAGGTGAAACGTATCTATGTATTGGGTTTGCGAAACCATTAGTGGGAAAATTATGCAGATTGTAAAGGGTCTCAAACGCAGTGCTTTGAGATAAGTAATCAATATTACTTGGATTCCTTAGACCTTGCTGAGAAGAAATGAAGGCTGAATGGAACAGGCATTTCGACAGCAGAGCTGAATAATCGAGTTCCAGCGCCTCACTTCCCAAGCTTTCTTTCTATGTTTTTGTTTCCTGCTTCATAATTGCTCTGACTGATTTAATGTGGCCGTTCACAACTTCACAAATTCCTCTCCTGTGCCAATCTCTTCAACTCACATTAACGCTTCACCAGTGCTCCTCAATTATTTGGTGTATGTGTTCCAATCTCTATCATTGCTTACAGTTTTGTCCTCTACGACTGTCTCTAGTGGCATGAAGTTGTTCCCTAACGTCTCAACACACGTGCTGTCGACCTAGTCAGTGCTTGCTACGTAATCATTTTCTCTCCGATTCCGCGGAGAGCTTCCTCATTTCTCACATTATCCGTCCACTTACGTACAGGATTCTTATATAACACACATCTTAAAACCCCACAGTCCATGATCCACTCCCATACAACACCATGTTCCACACGTACATTTTTAGAAATTTCTCCCTCAAGTTAAGACTTATTTTTGATAGAAGTAGGCTTATGCTAGCGAGGAACGCCTTCTTCGCGTGTGATAGTAGGTTTTTTTTATATCTTACGTGTTTCGTCTGCCATACATTATTTTGCTCCAAAGGTAGTGAAATTCCTTCACATCGTCTGCTGTGTGGTCACCAATGTTTATGTTAAATTTTTTGCTAATCTCATTTCTGCTGCTCTGCTTCATTATAGATTTTTCTTATTTTAGCGTTTACTCTTAATTCGTGTTCTGTGGCCAGATACTGTTTAATCCGTTCAGAAGGTCTTGTAATGTTTCCTCATTTTCACTGAGCATAGCAGCTTCATTGATGTCATTGCACCCAGCGTTTTAATCCGACTCACAGTTCTTAGTGATAGACGGTAAATCATCGAGTAGAACAGAAGTGATATCTGGCGTTCCACAGGGTAGTGTCACAGGCCCTCTGCTGTTCCTGATTTACATAAATGACCTAGGTGATAATCTGAGCAGCCCCCTTAGATTGTTTGCAGATGACGCTGTAATTTACCGTCTAGTAAAATCATCAGACGATCAATTCCAATTACAAAATGATCTAGAGAGAATTTCTGTATGGTGCGAAAAGTGGCAATTAGCACTAAACAAAGGAAAGTGCGAGGTCATGCGCATGGGTACTAAAAGAAATCCAATAAATTTGGGGTATATGATAAATCGCTCAAGTCTAGGGGCTGTCAATTTGACTAAATACCTAGGAATTACAATTAAGAGCAACTTAAATTGGAAAGACCACATAGATAATATTGTGGGGAAGGCGAAACAAAAACTGAGCTTTGTTGGCGGGATACTTAGAAGATGCGACAAACCCACTAAAGGGACAGCCTAAATTACACTTGTCCGTCCTCTGCTGGAATATTGCTGCGCTGTGTGGGATCCTTACCATTGACGGAGGACATCGAAAAAGTGCAAAGAAGGGCAGCTCGTTTCCTGTTATCGCGCAATATGGTGAGAGTGTCACTGATATGATACGCGAGTTGGGGTGGCAGTCACTGAAAGAAAGGCGGTTTTCTTTGCGGCGAGATCTATTTACGAAATTTCAGTCACCAACTTTTCTCTTTCGAATGCGAAAATATTTTGTTGACACCCACATACGTAGGGAGAAATGATCATCATAATAAAATAAGAGAAATCAGAGCTAGAACAGAAAGATTTAGGTGTTCCTTTTTCCCGCGAGCCATTCGAGAGTGGAATGGTGGAGAAGTAGTATGAAAATGGTTCGATGAACCCTCTGCCAGGCACTTAAGTGTGAATTGCAGAGTAACCATGTAGATGTAGATGTAGACATAGAACCTTTTTTTTATTACCGTCGTTGCTTCTTAGAAGTTCAGGGTGAACAGTAAGGGAGAAAGTATGCCTCCCTGCCTCACACATTCTTCGTACTAACACGTCAAGTGTGACGTTTCAGTGCGACAGTGCCGGAGATTCCGGGTAGGAATATTGTGTTGCAAATGGGAGCAGCACGGCCATATTAATTGGTTCAAATTTAAATAAAGTACAACACGGTTAGAAATTAGTTATTAATTGCCACAATTTCTGGTTTCTCTAATCCACGAACTTAGCTATGTTTCGCTGTGTTGAGAAGTAGTTGAATTGAATTTCCCATCCAGAATTTGATTTTCTGTGGTTTCCGAATATTATTTCTGCGGAATGTAGGGACATTTTTCGAGTTCCTCATCTTTGTTCATGCGAGCAGTTGTTCCGTGTCTATTTAGAACTTCATTGACCGGACGTTAAATGTGGAATTTCTGTATATTTGTGTGTAATGGCCTGAGTGAAATGCATAAGTTAAAGCACAAAGTGATTTAAAGGTTCGTCTCAAAACTTCCTCGAAAAAGAAACAGATATTCGAGATGGATTTACTGAATGAGAAACATGGCGTGTTCCACGTGTACTTGCGTCTGTGTACGATGTTCAGATAAAAATTGTAGTAACGGATCACTCGCCTTGTGGAGAAGCTAGCGGCAAGGATGAAGTCCCAGGCGTCATCCAGTTTGATTTTGCTCCCTATGGTGTATATTCTTCACATTATTAAATTTGTATTTGACTTTCAAATCAACGCTGGTTACGAGCCTTGAACGAATTTTACGACTAAGAGAAAGGCGGTAATGATTTACACAAGAACCAGTCTTACTAAGCAGTTTTTGGGGACAGTGTTATGTGTGTGCATGCGCGCTCTCACGCGCCCCCGTTACGTGTGTGTGTGTGTGTGTGTGTGTGTGTGTGTGATAGAGAAAGAGAGAGAGAGGAAGGGAGAGCTCCATCTCTTTTGACGTCAATGCAAAAAAGACTTCCAAGTGTAAACTTCTATCTAATCTAAGAGATTTGAGTACCGTTATGCACATATAGTAATGCCATTGGATAACGGTGTTGTAAATATGGAACAAGGTTACGTGATATACCTGTACGACCTGTGTGTCTCTGCAAATAGCTTTTACTTACCTATGGGCACACGCATTAGTTTACGTTCTCAATGTGTCGCTGTAATTCGGAATGTATCTCGTCTTCTTCTTCTTCGTCTTCTTCTTCTTTTTCCTTGCCATATTTCCCATGTCCTGGGGTCGACCCTCGTAGTCTTGTAACGCCAACGTGAACATATTTGTGTCACTTAACGGTGCCGTCCTATCGTTTTCGGGTTGTTCTGAAATGTCCTAATCGGTCGGCATCCTTGGCCTTTTTTCCGTTATTTTGTGTGAAGTTGTTCTTGCTCTTGTCACATGGTTAGGTGTAATTAGAATTCTAGTGGACAGAGATAAAAGGATTCGTACGCCGGAACACCAGGACGCCGAGTTAAAACATCTAAAGTAGGCTTTTGAGAAGAATGGGTACTCCAGTACGGAAATAGAGTTTTGCGACCGAATAACACGAGGCCTAAGGACAACGATAGGATACAGCGATGGAAGAACACGGTTTCTCTACCCTTCATCAAAAAAGTAACGGATCAAATCGGCAAGATTTTAAGGAAACATGACGTTCGACCGATTTTCAGACGAACTAACAAAATAGGCCAAGCACTTCGTTCCATTAAGTATAAACGTCCCCCTCTGTCTGCGAGTGTTGTATACAAGATTCTGTGTATGTGTGGTAAGGTGTACATTGGAACTACAAAGAGAAGTGTTAATACATGGTTGAAGGAACATAAAAGTCTTTGCTGACTAGGGAAAACAGGCAAATCAGCTGTGGCAGAACATGCTTTTCATTCAGGTGATCATGTAGTGAAATTTTCAGAAACTGAAGTTTCATGTAAGTATTGGGAAAACACCACTACGAGCCCAAAGTACCGTTATCCAAGATGGTGGCGATGACGTCATCCAATATGGCGGCTGTGACGTCAATCAAGATGGCAGATTTTGGCGGGGAGATAGGTCACTCGGCCTACCTCCACTAACCTAACCCCCTCCCCAAGAAAAATGGTGGGAAGTTCAATTCCAACATGATAATACGTCACACCCCTGTTATCTCTACTAAGCAAGAGAAATGGCACGAGAAAAGAACTTGTCTTTATTATTTAACCAATTTCAAGCAGATGTGTTAGCCACTGAGTCTGGACTCCAACTGGCCTAGTTCTCAGATGATGATGCAAGTACCGTTATTCAAGATGGCTGCACCGAGCAGGTCTAGTTCCTATCGTCGCCACCAGAGGGCTCTGTCATGACGTCAGCTGATGACGTTCTGGGGTGTGGGAAATGGCAGTATCCAATAGGAGCCCTTAATCGAGTCAGGTGTTCGACTTCAGCCAATAGCACTGAAGTATCTGATTACGTCATCGTAGGAGATATAGGTTAATCTCAGCAGCTCCAGGGCCCCAGTCTTCTTCGTCAGTCAGCAGGAGAAGAACCGCGAAGCACCAGCAGCAGGAGCAGCAGCAGCAGTCGAACTCCAGCGAAGTCATGCAAAATAGGAATCAACAGAAAGTATCGCCTTCAGATCATTCTATCTCGCATGTTAGCCTTATTGTTTTTCAAACTTTTCACTTATTGAACCATATGTAATGATTCCTTGTCTTTGTTCAACAGGGTCGAGCGCCAACATGCCTAGCTCCGCAGACACATCTGGACCTGCATCAGCCTCGACTGCCATCTCGTCGAGACCTACAGCAACAGCCCCTGCCGCATCTGAACCAGCAGCGGTCACGGGGGGTCCTGTAGCGCACATAGCCCACTTGTTGGAGCAGGACACGGAGTTGCTGCTCTCCGTCCCACTCATCGACACGTGTGATGATGGTACACGACCTGCACTTGACACATGGAATGCTGGCAGTGTTAAACAACAACAAGGTGGAGGTCAGTACTGCGCGCCAACATACAGGGTGATTCAAAAAGAATACCACAACTTTAGGAATTTAAAACTCTGCAACGACAAAAGGCAGAGCTAAGCACTATCTGTCGGCGAATTAAGGGAGCTATAAAGTTTCATTTAGTTGTACATTTGTTCGCTTGAGGCGCTGTTGACTAGGCGTCAGCGTCTGTTGATGCTAAGATGGCGACCGCTCAACAGAAAGCCTTTTGTGTTATTGAGTACGGCAGAAGCGAGTCGACGACAGTTGTTCAGCGTGCATTTCGAACGAAGTATGGTGTTAAACCTCCTGATAGGTGGTGTATTAAACGTTGGCATAAACAGTTTACAGAGGATGGGTGTTTGTGCAAAGGGAAAAGTTCTGGACGGCCGAGAACGAGTGATGAAAATGTAGCACGCATCCAGCAAGCATTTGTTCGCAGCCCAGGAAAATCGACTCGCAGAGCTAGCAGAGAGCTGCAAATTCCACAATCAACTGTATGGAGAGTCCTACGAAAAAGGTTAGTTATGAAACCTTATCGTCTGAAATTGGTTCAAGCACTGTCTGCAGCTGATAAGATTAAAAGAATCGATTTCTGTGATTTTATCCTTGCTCAAATGGAAACAGATGAATCTTTCGTTTCAAAGATTGTGTTTAGTGATGAAGCAACTTTCCACACTAACGGGAAAGTCAACCGTCACAATGTCTGTATATGGGGCACTGAGAATCCGCGGGAAACAACTCAGTATGAACGTGACTCGCCTAAGGTGAACGTTTTCTGTGCCATTTCAGCCAATAAAGTTTTTGGTCCCTTTTTCTTCGAAGGTGCTACCGTAACTGGACTACAGTATCTGGAGATGTTAGAGAATTGGCTGTTCCCTCAGCTCGAACAAGAAGCACAACAATTCATATTTCAGCAGCACTTATCTGTCCGTAACTACCTGAACGTCAACTACCCGAGGCGATGGATCGGCCGCCAGGCAGCCCGTGACAGAGCACTTCATCACTGGCCTCCAAGAAGCCCTGATCTTACCCCCTGCGATTTTTTCTTATGGGGGTATGTTAAGGATATGGTGTTTCGGCCACCTCTCCCAGCCACCATTGATGATTTGAAACGAGAAATAACAGCAGCTATCCAAACTGTTACGCCTGATATGCTACAGAGAGTGTGGAACGAGTTGGAGTATCGGGTTGATATTGCTCGAGTGTCTGGAGGGGGCCATATTGAACATCTCTGAACTTGTTTTTCAGTGAAAAAAAAACCTTTTTAAATACTCTTTGTAATGATGTATAACAGAAGGTTATATTATGTTTCTTTCATTAAATACACATTTTTAAAGTTGTGGTATTCTTTTTGAATCACCCTGTATAACTCATCCCAGTCGAACAGTTCTGTGATAGCGCAGCCACAGAGTTTAGATACTGTAGATAAAAAGAATACGTCGAGTGCAGCCATGCTTTTCACCACCACATACAATTTAACCTCCAGTGGATCCAAATGTGTGAACATTGCTGTAGAGGTGCATCATGTCTGGGGGATCCAGGCTATAATCGAAATTGAAAATGTTTCCAAATGTGTTAAAGTGCCAATTTCCGAGTTCGACTGGGATGAGATGTGCAGTGCATAGCGCTACATCAATCAGCAGATGATCACTGAATGTTATCCAACTCAATCCCCCCCAGACATTCGTCTTACTGATGCGACACTTCCTATTACTACCATTTATGATGGCTGCGCCTTATGCGTGAAATCAGTGACAACTGCGTCTATCTAAGACATCCATCAGTTATGAAATTACACGATCTACACTCTGCCATACGTCTTGCGCTGGAGAGACTGAATCGTTGGTTGCATAGCATAGAGGCCGCCTACGGTGAACGGTATGCATACTGACGATCTTAAGCAGCACCTTCGTTTGCACATGACCACTAAATTTAAAGTCAAGCAGACGAAATGCGTTTGTCAAAACCCAGAGTACTGCGAGTCACCTATTGGCTTGAGTGAGATAAGTGCTGAATTTATCGCCATCCAAAAAGCATTATTTAGTAGATATTGTACAAGTGCTAAGAAGATACATACCAGTTGTGATGATAGCCCTGAAATACTACATCCAATGTACGATTTTTAAATAAATAATTTATCTCTAATCTCAACTCGTGTTTGTGTTTTATTTCATACCACTTTCCCATTATAATCAAACTATTACAATTTTTTTTTCAATGCTATACCAGTTACTGAGATTATGATTATGTTATTCTTCATGAGTAAAATGTATACTTATTTTCTTCGTTTAGCCAAAATAGCTCAATCTCTTAAGTGATAGAACTATACTGGCTACAATACGCCAGTCACTACTCTTGATGAACTGTGGTATCGTGTTGAAGCTGCCTGGGCAGCTGTACGTGTACACGCCATCCAAGCTGTGTTTGACTCAATGCCCAGGCGTACCAAGGCCATTATTACGGCCAGAGGTGGTTGTTCTGGGTACTAATTTCTCAGGATCTATGCACCCAAATTGCGTGTGAGTTCTAGTATAATGTATTTTTCCAATGAATACCCATTTATCATCTGCATTTCTTCTTGGTGTAGCAATTTTAATGGCCAGTAGTGTATTAAAGACACAGTAGTTCAAAATGGTTCAAATGGCTCTGAGCACTATGGGACTTACCATCTGAGGTCATCATTGCCCTAGAACTGAGAACTACTTAAACCTAACTAACCTAAGGACATCACACACATCCATGCCCTAGGCAGGATTCGAACCTGCGACCGTAGCGGTCGCGCGGTTCCAGACTGTAGCGCCTAGAACCGCTCGGCCACACCGGCCGGCCGACACAGTAGTGAAACGTTGTTAGCAAATAGGAAAGTTGTATTCATGGCTCATTGGTTTATGAATAGAATAGTACTACAAAATGTGAATTTGAAATAAAAGTAAACAAGGGTGAAGGTGAGAGAGAGGGGGATCAGGAGATGGACAGAAGGGTTGGAGGAAATGGACAGAGAAAGAGGACAGGAGGAGATGGAGAGAGGGTGGAAGGTGGACAGAGAAAGGGGGGGAGCAGGTGAGGGACTGAGAGAGGGAGAGAGAGGGGGGGGGGCTGGAGTAGGAGATGAAGAGAGAGGGGATAGGAGGTGAAGGAGAGAGAGAGGAGGAAAGAGGAGGAGGTGGACAGGGATAGGGGAGAGGTGGAAACTAGGATGCCTATCCAATTCCTATACATATTAGAAACGTGTGCTTTCTCTTTTCTTTCTTTTCCATTGAAGCAGACTGAGCGGAAGCAAAGCGCGGCCGGGTACAGCTAGTGAATAGGATAATAACAATAAAGCACCTGTAGTAGCGCAACTGCCTTAAAAAAAAAACAGAGCGTGAGTAGTGCGTGGTGTCGCAGGGCGAGTACAACGGCATCCACGGCGGCAAGTGGAGCGTGCAGAACCTGCGGCTCTACCTGGAGAGCACGCGCGGCAAGGCCGTCACGGAGCGCCTCTTCGACTCCGTGTCGTGGCTGATCGTGCACTCGCTCAAGGCCGTCGCGCCCGTCATGGCCAACGACCGCCACTGCTTCGAGTGCTACGGCTACGACATCATCATCGACAACAAGCTCAAGCCCTGGCTGGTCGAGGTGCGTACGGTGTGTCTTCCGCGGGGCTGCGCCGCGCCACTTTATTTATTTATTTATTTATTGATTTATTTATTTATTGATTTATTTAACCTGGCAGGATTAGGGCCATCAGGCCCTGTCTTACATCTAACCAGGCATTCTACTTATTTTACATTCATATGTTTTAGTAGGCATGTTAAACTACATCTAGTACAAAAAGTGAAATAAACAGTTACAAAGGTACACTTGGAAAAATACATACATGTAGAGTTTATGTTCGTAGATGATAAGTACTGTTATAATTAGACATTATGAAAGAGACACATGTTAGATACAAGTGCTACCAGCAGGGAGTATGAGGGAGACTGGTGGTGAAGGGAGGAGAAGAATAGAGAGACATTATGTAACATAATTAAGGAAATATAAAGGAAAAGAAGATTGTGTGGCTAATAGAGATAGATGAAGAGGAAGGAGAGAAAGGAGCAAGATAGGAGACACTAGCTTTGCTATTTGACAGAGGAGAGGATTGGCCTTGTACATTAATTTTGTGGAAAACGCTATGAGGATGATAGTAGGAAATGCTTCAACTTCTTCTTAAAAACAGCAGGGGACTGAATTTTGCGCAAGGTAAGCGGCAGTTTGTTCGAGAAGCGGACAGCGGCAACTGAGAAGGAGTTTGCAAAAGTTTTTGTTTCGCGAGTGGGCACAGTTAGGATACCAAATAACAGTGACCTCGTGTTTCAATTATGATGGCGTGAAAGATGTTAAATCTCTGAAGCGAGGTACTGGGGTGCTTGCGCGACGAGGAGTCCGTGAAGTAGACATAGAGTGTGGTAGTCACGCAATTGGTCCGGCCGCAGCCACCCTAGCTGGGAGTATGAAGCACTAACATGGTCATATCGGCGAATGCTGCGGGTGCATTCATAGTTAGTTCTAGCCGTCTTTTGTTTTCACTACTCATGCCTTGTTGAATCACATCACAATAATGGAGGTTCGGTAGAACGAGTGCTTGCACGAGCTGGCGTTTCAAGTCCTGTGAAAATACGTCCCGAAACTTTTTGAGAGCATAGAGACAAGCAGACGTCTTTCGGCACACTGCGACTGTATTCTCCGCCCAGTTGAGATGCTCATCCAAAGTTACACCCAAGTTCTTCACTGTTTTCTGATATGTTATTCGAATACCGTCGAGCAGAATAGGAGGCAGCCGTTCGCGGAAATCTGAACTTATTAATTTCTGATGGGCTATTAAGATTACTTGTGTCTTTTTTGAATTTAGTTTAAGCCCCAGGTTTTTCGCCCATGTCACTACTGAAGACAGATCATCATTCATCTGAGCGATTGCAGTGTTTACATCTTCAGGTCCGACGCTTAGGTAGAGCTGGAGGTCGTCGGCATAGAACTGATATTTACACTCGCCAGTGGTAGCTCGAATTGAGCATATGCGGGTAGAAAACTTACAAAGACTATAACAGCAGTGTCGTCATATGCTCAATCAAAATCTAGTATAACAACGTTGCAAGAAAGTCAGATTAATGGAAAGCAACCGAGGAGACGCCCAGGCAAAATAGAGTCCGTAGCACAGCCAGAAAACCGGCTGAGTGCCACTGTAGTCGAAATACTCGACGGTAAAATGGTTGAAATGGTTCTGAGCACTATGGGACTTAGCTTCTAAGGTCATCAGTCCACTAGACTTAGAACTACTTAAACCTAACTAACCTAAGGACATCACACACATCCATGCCCGAGGCAGGATTATAACCTGCTACCGTAGCGGTCGCGCGGTTCCAGACTGTAGCGCTTAGAACCTCTCGGCCACCCCGGCCGGCTATTCGACGGTAAATACGGCCCTGTGTGTTGTGAGCTGGGTCAGCCCTATTACCTGTGGTTAGTCACAAGAAGTGTTGCCCGTGGGACCGGCAATATGTGACTCTGACGGTGATGTCTGGAATGTCACGTCGACGGTGCTCCGAGTGGTAAACTGATAACAGCCAGTTCCTTCATCTATACAAAGTACACTACTCGCTAATAAAACTGCAACACCTTAAAGTCGGCATGCAGCATACGTGAAAGCGTGAAGTGTGCTGCATGACTAGATATGGAAATGGTTAGCGTTTAACCGCAACCCCAAAAAGTAGGGGTCAGTAATACCATTTGCATGACGTACTCTGTACTAATGAAAGATAATCGCAGTTGAACCCTGTACGTTTGTGGGAAGTGCGCGTTATACCTCTTGGAAGAAGGTTGGTGGTTGGTTCGGTGGTTGATATGGGCGGGGGGACCAGACAGCGAGGTCATCAGTCCCATCGTATTAGGGAAGAAAGGGGAAGGAAATCGGCCGTCCACTTTCAAAGGAACCATCCCGGCATTTGTCTGAAGCGGTTTAGGGAAATTACGGAAAACCTAAATTAAGATGTTAATAATTGGCAACCAATGCTGTACAATCGCAATAAACTCATGAGATATTCAGGTGACACTTCTGTTAGAACATGTTACGCGTTTCGGGATTACACCCGTCTTCAGACATCACAAACTTCAACTCTTTCCTAACCAACGAGGCGTACAGCCTTGACAACTCAAAGAAAGTGTCCAATAACATATGCTATGGATGGCCGCACGCTGGTTTGAACCGTCGCCCTCTTGAATGCGAGTCGAGCGTCCTGAACACCGCGCCACCTCGCTCGGTCTGTAAGACGGAGAGATGTCTACGAGCACCAGTCGAATTGGACGGCTGCAGGGTTGTGGTCCATCGAGATTACGATTCATCGTTCCACAGTACCCCTGCTTGTGACCCCACAACTGTGGATCTGAGGATTACGGAATCCATGGTGTGGGGACTGCCACACTCAGCTCCACACAGGATCTCAGTGGCCCCACGGGAAGGGCTCCTGAAAGGACAGACATATTGTTTGCTTGGCCGTGCAGGACCGTGCAACTAAATGATGTACCGTGAATCAGGAAGTGGGTTTGTTTGCAGCGAGGCAAGCAACCAGAGACTGTCGCCACGGTGACCAGTGTTGCGGATCCACTCGGCGCTGCAGCAGAGAGAGGCGCACCCTCAGTGGTGAGTTCACAGAGGACTCTGGACACTGAGGTGGCACCACGTCGCATTTTAACCCTTTAGTGACCAAATTATTTCCGGAAGTTGTAGACTTTTTATGAACACTTTATTGGGCTAAGAAACCGTTCATAAAATCGTAGTTTAAATCTTGAAAGTGAGAGTTTAGCCTACGAGTATAAAAAAAAATTGTGGGAACTATTGTTCCCACCGTACTCTGGAGTGACTTCACTTGCTAATTTTAAAAAATGTATTTCCTTAATTTTTTAGTACAAAAACATGTTAAACATTACATTTATATTTGTATTAGTTCATATTGTCCTTTGAGCTCACTAAGCTGATGTACTATGGAACTTAGAGAAGCATGGTGCTACACACAAAGGTACACAACAGTTGCTACACATTATTTTTGTTCTCTTTCCTTTGTTCTTGGTGCTACATTGGTGGCATCTTCTGTTTGTTAAACCTTTTGTAGGGAAATGAATTCCAACTTTCTCCAGACAAACTTCATCTGGTACTTCAGACACACCTCTTTTTGGTGTTTGAAAATGAATGGGCCTTCCTCTTCTCTTACAACTTGAGAAGCCAGATATAAGCTGCCTTGCCAGGTGCAATCTAAATGTTAGCTGGTCTGCTTCTGTCTTCTGTAGCTTCGACATTAACGTAGGAACTGACAACTGCCAAATCTACAAGAAAGAAAAACAGTTTGTGCCACTACTTCCATGAACGACGGCCTACAGCATACGGTTCACGCAGCTGATCAAATCTATCCACTCCTCCCATTATTTTATTATGCTCTGCCACAGCCAGTGGGCAGAATACTTCACTTCTGCTTCCACTAACTTACCTTGCAATATTTATGTAATTTTCAGTCAAATCCAGCAAATATACACGAATATTATCTCCCTCATAAATATAAAAGTAGATAAATACAACACAAGTCATTTCACACGCAACAGGAAAGCACACTATCCAAAAAATGCTGCAGCGGTCGAAACAGTGGCTCGTTTTCACACGGGAACTGCGCTTCTGCATTGATTGACTCACGAGGTAGAAATACAACAGCTTTCGCCTGACCGTTGACAATCTACACGTAGTTAGCACACTCTAACTGAGATGGTAGCACAAGTCAGAAGTAGGAACACGGGTTACCACTGAACTTACAGCAAAAACAAATAAGTGGGAACTATAGTTCCCACTGGTCACTAAAGGGTTAAGGAGAGTCCCACTGCAAGGTGCAGCGATCACGCTATATGTGTCCATATATGGAGTTGCTCCAGTTGCTTTGTCTCCCATATACTAAAACTGACGTATTAAAAGGTGATCATTCATTGAAATTCCTAGAAGCAACAGGTATTAAAGCTCTGAAGTGTGGCATACAAACCTAGCCGAATTTTTGAATTCTGAGCAGTGTCTTTCGTTATACCGGGTGGTTATGATTAAACTTTCTCTATTTAACGCGTTATAACACGGAAAGGGGAAAGTAATTACCTTACGGGTATCAAACTTGGTAGCATTAATGTCAAGGACATGGGGGAGACAAGTACCGCAGAATCAAATCAATTGAGATACGGTACTTTTAATGTCCTGCCACGGAACATCATACCATTACATACGGGTACCATTACTGCTACAAAAGGGGCTCAGTATGTACTGAGCATAAACGGCACACACGATTACAACAGCCAAGTAGATCTGCTATTTCCGAAGATTGCTTTGATAATGGTCACCCCATGTTATATAATAACACCGAGATATTGGCATGCACGTCCAGCTATTGGGACAGTGTTATTAAAGAGGCAGTTGAGATTAAATTAGCCAGCAACCTCGTTAACGGGGATGGAGGTTTCTGTTTAAACTCTGTTTGGAATCCGGCTCTCTCCCTTGTCAAAAAACAGAGGGACAGAGTCAATGCTACCTCGCCTGCGAATTCGTAGTCTCACCACCGATAGCTCTGACTTTGGTCATCTTTGGTGGGACTAGCGTTCAGTGAGTGTGTGTTATCTTCCTGCTTCAGTCCGAGAACCGAGGTTTTAAATTTGCATGTATGTCGCCTGTCCATTGCAGTTTGCCTTGAAAATGGCGCGGTGTTGTCCCGCTGAAAGTGTTACCTGGCTGAATTCCCGGAAGTTATTTGATTCTTGGAAGAAGGTTGGTGGTTGGTTGGGTGGTTGATTTGGGCAAGGGGACCAGACAGCGACTTCATCAGTCCCATCGTATTAGGGAAGAAAGGAACCATCCCCGCATTTGTCTGAAGCGATTTAGGGAAACAACGGAAAACCTAAGTCAGGATTGCCGGATGCAGGTTTGAACCGTCGCCCTCCCGACTGCGAGTCCAGCGTTCTGAACACCGCGCCACCTCGCTCGGACTGTAAGACGGAGAGATGTCTACGAGCACCAGTCGAATTGGACAGCTGCAGGGTTGTGGTCCATCGAGATTACGATTCATCGTTCCACAGTACCCCTGCTTGTGATCCCACGACTGTGGATCTCAGGATTACGGAATCCGTGGTGTGGGGACTGCCACACTCAGCTCCACGCAGGATCTCAGTGGTCCCACGGGAAGGGCTCCTGAAAGGACAGACATATTGTTTGCTTGGCCGTGCAGGACCGTGCAACTAAATGATGTACCGTGAATCAGGAAGTGGGTTTATTTGCAGCGAGGCAAGCAACCCGAGACTGTCGCCACAGTCATCACTCGACGCGGCAGCAGAGAGAGGCGCACCCTCAGTGGTGAGTTCACCGAGAACACCGGACACTGAGGTGGCACCACGTCGCATTTTAAGGACAGCCCCGGTGCAAGGTGCAGCATCACCTTGGGTGTGTCCATATATGGAGGATCCAAGCAGAATGAACATAACCAGACGGCATTCATCATCATAATATGGTGTGATGGTAACGGGGTGCCATCAGTCACCATTACCACTGAGGATAGATAATGGATGTGATTTATGTACGACGGGGCATCATCCCATTTTTTACGCTTCTGAGACAGTATATAACGCAAACGTTTAATTAGAGATGGACCCCTGCAGGAGGTCCAGTAGCACGCCTTCCCTCTTAACCTGACCTCAGTTTCCCGGAGCTGTGGTTGCGGGGACATTTAAAAGCAGTGGTGTATTCCACATCTGTCGACAACAGGATCACGTAACAGGGGCGTCTGCGTCCTGTGGGTGACCAAAGACGGAGGCAGTGTTCGCGTTTATGTGAGGGGGAGGAGGAATGAAGGACACCTAGCAGTGTCAGCAGACAGGTGGTTACTGTGGACAGCCGGCCGCTATGGGCGAGCGGTTCTAGGCGCTTCAGTACGGAACCACGCGGCTGCTACGGCCGCAGGTTCGAATCCTGCCTCGGGCATAGATGTGTGTGATGTCCTTAGGTTGGTTAGGTTTAAGTAGTTCTAAGTTCTAGGCGACTGATGACCTCAGATGTTAAGCCCCATAGTGCTCAGAGCCATTTGAGCCATTTGATTTGTTACTGTGCACAGAATAACACGTATCTCAGATATTTGTTCATTTCCATTCGTTTATTGCACTTCTTCCCGTTTCGGCACCTATCACCTCCAGCAAAAATGTGGAACAGTTCCTTTTAATCACGCTCTGTATGAAGTGCACAAACAACATCAAGAAGAGACGTCACACTAATCATTGTGTCGCAAATTTAGCAATCTGAATATCTTTTCCTTAATAGCTTTCGTGGCCGCGGTGGTCTATCGGTTAGGGCGCTAGACTTCGGCCCTGGAGGTCCTGGGTCCATCCCAGTTACAAACGAGTATTTGTCTTCGTCGTGGTCTCTTCAGGACGGCCCCAGGTCCACTCACCCTTCTGTCAAATTAAGGTTCCTGGGGTAGTAAGCGACCGGGGCGCTGGGCTCGCCACGTCCCCCCTCCTAGTGCCACTCTGACTGCAGTCAGCTAGGAAGCCCGTTCACGGAGTGGTTGCCGTACACTTTACCTCTAATAGCTTTCAGAAGATCATCAGTTTTATGTTTTTTATCGTGCACTATACGTATATGAGGCTATCAAGGAGTTACCATTTTAGGGCGTTGCTGAAGCATAAATGCAACTAGCGGGACTCAGTTGCCGGTATATAATCACCAACATGTAGGCAACTGATTACTGTGGTATTCGTGTCTTTCCGACGTGCTTGTGGTAAATGAGGATATGTCAACTATACTAAACTAAACTAAACTCCGTCCGAACAGGCCTTGGGAGGTCCAACGGTTACCGACCGGTCGCCGCGTCATCCTCAGTCCACAGGCGTCACTGAATGCGCACATGGATGGGCATGTGGTCAGCACACCGCTTTCCCGGCCGTATGTCAGTTTACGAGACCGGAGCCGCTACCTCTAAATCAAGTAGCTCCTCAGTTTGCGTCACAAGGGCTGAGTGCAACCTACTCGCCAAGAGCGCTCGGCAGACCGGATGGTCACCCATCCAAGTGCTAGCCCAGCCCGATAGCGCTTAACTTCGTTGATCTGAGGGGAAGACGTGAACTATGACGACGTGATTACCAGATGCGCCGAAACAGAACCAAAGTGTTGCTATTCTTTCCTTAGCTGCCGAAGGATAAACACCGGTAAACATGCATCAAGAAAATTCAAATCGCTCCAAGCACTATGGGACTTAACATCTGAGGTCATCAGTCCCCTAGACTTAGAACTACTTAAACCTAACTAACCTCTATCGTATACACAAAATTTTTCCGATTTCTTTTAGTACCCAAGTGGATGATCTCGCACTTTTCTTTGTTTAGTGCCAATTGCCACTTTTCGCACCATACAGAAATTCTCTCTTGATCATTTTGTAATTGGAATTGATCGTCTGATGATTTTACTAGACGGTAAATTACAGCGTCATCTGCAAACAATCTGAGGGGGCTGCTCAGATTATCATATAGATCATTTATGTAAATCAGGAACAGCAGAGGGCCTATGACACTACCCTGCGGAACGCCAGATATCACTTCTATTCTGCTCGATGATTAACCGTCCATCACTACGAACTGTGACCTCTCTGACAGGAAATCACGAATCCAGTCACACAACTGGGACGATACTCCATATGCACGCAATTTGATTAACAGTCGCTTGTGAGGGGCGGTATCAAAAGGCTTCTGGAAATCTAGGAATATGGAATTTGGAATTCTGAAGATGGCAGGTGTAAAATACAGGGAGCGAAAGGCTATTTACAATTTGTACAGAAGCCAGATGGCAGTTATATGAGTCGAGGGGCATGAAAGGGAAGCTGTGGTTGGGAAGGGAGTGAGACAGGGTTGTAGCCTCTCCCCGATCTTATTCAATCTGTATATTGTGCAAGCAGTAAAAGAAACAAAAGAAAAATAGTAGGTATTAAAATCCATGAAGAAGAAATAAAAACTTTACGGTTCGCCGATGACATTGTAATTCTGTCAGAGACAGCAAAGGAGTTGGAAAAGCAGTTGAACGGAATGGACAGATGGCAGATGAACATCAACAAAAGCAAAACGAGGATAATGGAATGTGGTCAAATTAAATCGGGTGATGCTGAGGGAATTAGATTAGGAAATGAGACACTTAAAGTAGTAAAGGAGTTTCGCTATTTGGGGAACAAAATAAGTGATGATGGTCGAAGTAGAGAGGATATAAAATGTAGACTGGCAATGGCAAGGAAATCGTTTCTGAAGAAGAGAAATCTGTTAACATCGAGTATAGATTTAAGTGTCAGGAAGTCGTTTCTGAAAGTATTTGTATGGAGTGTAGCCATGTATGGAAGTGAAACATGGACGATAAATACACTCCTGGAAATTGAAATAAGAACACCGTGAATTCATTGTCCCAGGAAGGGGAAACTTTATTGACACATTCCTGGGGTCAGATACATCACATGATCACACTGACAGAACCACAGGCACATAGACACAGGCAGCAGAGCATGCACAATGTCGGCACTAGTACAGTGTATATCCACCTTTCGCAGCAATGCAGGCTGCTATTCTCCCATGGAGACGATCGTAGAGATGCTGGATGTAGTCCTGTGGAACGGCTTGCCATGCCATTTCCACCTGGCGCCTCAGTTGGACCAGCGTTCGTGCTGGACGTGCAGACCGCGTGAGACGACGCTTCATCCAGTCCCAAACATGCTCAATGGGGGACAGATCCGGAGATCTTGCTGGCCATGGTAGTTGACTTACACCTTCTAGAGCACGTTGGGTGGCACGGGATACATGCGGACGTGCATTGTCCTGTTGGAACAGCAAGTTCCCTTGCCGGTCTAGGAATGGTAGAACGATGGGTTCGATGACGGTTTGGATGTACGGTGCACTATTCAGTGTCCCCTCGACGATCACCAGTGGTGTACGGCCAGTGTAGGAGATCGCTCCCCACACCATGATGCCGGGTGTTGGCCCTGTGTGCCTCGGTCGTATGCAGTCCTGATTGTGGCGCTCACCTGCACGGCGCCAAACACGCATACGACCATCATTGGCACCAAGGCAGAAGCGACTCTCATCGCTGAAGACGACACGTCTCCATTCGTCCCTCCATTCACGCCTGTCGCGACACCACTGGAGGCGGGCTGCACGATGTCGGGGCGTGAGCGGAAGACGGCCTAACGGTGTGCGGGACCGTAGCCCAGCTTCATGGAGACGGTTGCGAATGGTCCTCGCCGATACCCCAGGAGCAACAGTGTCCCTAATTTGCTGGGAAATGGCGGTGCGGTCCCCTACGGCACTGCGTAGGATCCTTCGGTCTTGGCGTGCATCCGTGCGTCGCTGCGGTCCGGTCCCAGGTCGACGGGCACGTGCACCTTCCGCCGACCACTGGCGACAACATCGATGTACTGTGGAGACCTCACGCCCCACGTGTTGAGCAATTCGGCGGTACGTCCACCCGGCCTCCCGCATGCCCACTATACGCCCTCGCTCAAAGTCCGTCAACTGCACATACGGTTCACGTCCACGCTGTCGCGGCATGCTACCAGTGTTAAAGACTGCGATGGAGCTCCGTATGCCACGGCAAACTGGCTGACACTGACGGCGGCGGTGCACAAATGCTGCGCAGCTAGCGCCATTCGACGGCCAACACCGCGGTTCCTGGTGTGTCCGCTGTGCCGTGCGTGTGATCATTGCTTGTACAGGCCTCTCGCAGTGTCCGGAGCAAGTATGGTGGGTCTGACACACCGGTGTCAATGTGTTCTTTTTTCCATTTCCAGGAGTGTAGTTTGGACAAGAAGAGAATAGAAGCTTTCGAAATGCGGTGCTACAGTAGAATGCTGAAGATTAGATGGGTAGATCCCATAACTAATGAGGAGGTATTGAATAGAATTGGGGAGAAGAGGAGTTTGTGGCACAACTTGACAAGAAGAAGGGACCGGTTGGTAGGACATGTTCTGAGGCATCAAGGGATCACAAATTTAGCACTGGAGGGCAGCGTGGAGGGTAAAAATCGTAGAGGGAGACCAAGAGATGAATACACTAAGCAGATTCAGAAGGATGTAGGTTGCAGTAGGTACTGGGAGATGAAGGAGCTTGCACACGATAGAGTAGCATGGAGAGGTGCATCAAACCTGTCTCAGGACTGAAGACCACAACATTCCCCACAATATTATCTCTGTGGTCTTTCCAATTTAAGTTGCTCGTAATTGTAATTCCTAGGTATTTAGTCGAATTGCCAGCCCTTATATTTGTGCGATTTGTCGTATACACAAAATTTATCGGATTTCGTTTAGTACCCATGTGGTTGACCTCGCACTTTTCTTTGTTTAGTGCCAATTGCCACTTTTCGCACCATCCAGAAATTCTCTCTAGATCATTTTGTAAATGGAATTGATCGTACGATGATTTTACTAGACGGTAAATTACAGCATCATCTGCGAACAGTCTAAGGGGGCTGCAGCATTCTGGAAATGTAGGAATGTGGAATCGATCTGAGATCCCTTGTCGACAGCACTCCTTAGTTTGTGGGAATAAAGAGCTAGCTGTGGTTTGGACAGAGGTGTCCACCCACTTTTCGAACCGCCAGAATTTCTGATGCATCTGACACCTCCTGCTACGAAACAGCTTGATCTGAAAGTCATGAAATAGCAACCGCTCTACTGAACTACATCAACACGGCGTTTGTAGCACCCATTCGTGAGACTTTTATTAGAGAGATACAGTGTTTTTTCCTCCTGTCGTGTTCCACAGGTGAACGCGTCGCCGTCGCTGACCTCGACGACTGTCAACGACCGCATCCTCAAGTACAAGCTCATCGACAACATCATCTCGGTGGTGCTGCCCCCGGACGGCGTGCCAGAGTGAGTATGCGCTCTTGTCATTACGAGGCGAGGTGAACCTCGCAGTAAATGTCAATCTTTTCACGCGAAAGTGCACTTATTTTCCGTCCCATTCCTTGATCATTGCACTTTGACCTATAGCTGTTATAATCACTACTTGTACTCACAAGATTCTCGAGAATGAAGTTTGCGGTCTGGGAAATACGGAAGCGTCCGATCCCGCCCGTCTGCTTTGACCCATGACGTCACAAATATGGCGGAAACAAAAACAAACACACACACTTTCCACAAGAAGCCTAATGACACTAACGGGACAAGCGCGGGAAATGGGGTGTTTTGGGTGGGGGGCAAACTAAATATAAACAAATTTAGACGCCTTGCGTAGCTACAACGTGTAAGTGAAGACAGCCATGTACGAATACCCACCCACCTCCCCAGAGGTCGTAACCCCTGCAACCCATAGAAGATAAAGATGCTTCAGTAGCTGATTAGTGTTTTTTGTCTTTTTTAAAAAAAAAATCTCACGGGATAGAACGAACAGATCAGAAAGATAAATATAATAAACTAAAACAAATTAGAGGAAACAGATAATTAAAATAAGTAATAAGTGTTTTTAAATTTAAAAAAAAATCTCACGAGATAGAACGAACAGATCAGAAAAGTAAATAAAATAAGATAAAACAAAACTGGAGACAGCCACACTCAAACCAAACTCCGCGCCGTCATGACGTCACACACGACAACACCTTTACGTCACGGGTCAAAGCCGACGCGTGGGATCGGACGCTTCTGTCGACCCGCGGTCTGACGTCCCGTCGACGACGAAGTGATTAGAGACGGAGCACGACCTCGGATTGGGGGAGCATGGGAAAGAAATTGACCGTAACGTTTTCAGATAAACAATCCGATATATTGCCTTAACCCATTCTGGGAAACTGCTGGAACGGCAGAACTGAAATTTGAATGGTCGTCCTACTGAATACGACTCCGACGTTTTACCACTGTGCAATTCGGAAAAACCTCCTCCAGCCACAAGTTACTTTAGACGTGAGGACAGATGGAAGCAAGAGAGTCCCAAATGTGGTGAAAAGGGTGGATCATACACTGAACCGCCAAAGAAACTGATGTAGGCGTGCGTATTCAAATACAGAGATATGTAAACAGGCAGAATACGGCGGTGCAGTCGCAGACGCCTACGTAAGGCAATAAGTGTCTGGCGCAGTTGTTAGATCGGTTAGTGCTGCTACAATGGTGGGTTATCAAGATTTAAGTAAGTTTGAATTTGGTGTTGCAGTCGGCACACGAGCGATGCGACACAGAATCTTCGAGATTGTTGTTGTTGTTGTGGTCTTCAGTCCTGAGACTGGTTTGATGCAGCTCTCCATGCTACTCTGTCCTGTGCAAGCTTCTTCATCTCCCAGTACCTACTGCAACCTACATCCTTCTGAATCTGCTTAGTGTATTCATCTCTTGGTCTCCCTCTACGATTTTTACCCTCCACGCTGCCCTCCAATACTAAATTGGTGATCCCTTGATGCCTCAAAACATGTCATACCAACCGATCCCTTCTTCTAGTCAAGTTGTGCCACAAACTTCTATTCTCCCCAATCCTATTCAATACCTCCTCATTAGTTACGTGATCTACCCACCTTATCTTCAGCATTATTCTGTAGCACCACAGTTCGAAAGCTTCTATTCTCTTCTTGTCCAAACTATTTACCGTCCATGTTTCACTCCCATACATGGCTACACTCCATACAAATACTTTCAGAAACGACTTCCTGACACTTAAATCTATACTCGATGTTAACAAATTTCTCTTCTTCAGAAACGCTTTCCTTACCATTGCCAGTCTACATTTTATATCCTCTCTACTTCGACCATCATCAGTTATTTTACTCCCTAAATAGCAAAACTCCTTTACTACTTTAAGTGTCTCATTTCCTAATCTAATTCCCTCTGCATCACCCGATTTAATTTGACTACATTCCATTATCCTCGTTTTGCTTTTGTTGATGTTCATCTTATATCCTCCTTTCAAGACACTGTCCATTCCGTTGAACTGTTCTTCCAAGTCCTTTGCTGTCTCTGACAGAATTACAATGTCATCGGCGAACCTCAAAGTTTTTATTTCTTCTCCATGAATTTTAATACCTACTCCGAATTTTTCTTTTGTTTCCTTCACTGCTTGCTCAATATACAGATTGAATAACATCGGGGAGAGGCTACAACCCTGTGTCACTCTCTTCCCAACCACTGCTTCCCTTTCATGCCCCTTGACTCTTATAACTGCCATCTGGTTTCTGTACAAATTGTAAATAGCCTTTCGCTCCCTGTATTTTACCCCTGCCACTTTCAGAATTTGAAAGAGAGTATTCCAGTTAACGTTGTCAAAAGCTTTCTCTAAGTCTACAAATGCTAGAAACGTAGGTTTGCCTTTTCTTAATCTTTCTTCTAAGATAAGTCGTAAGGTTAGTATTCCCTCACGTGTTCCGACATTTCTACGGAATCCAAACTGATCTTCCCCGAGGTCCGCTTCTACCAGTTTTTCCATTCGTCTGTAAAGAATTCGCGTTAGTATTTTGCAGCTGTGACTTATCTCCGAGATAGTATGAAGGAATCCGGTAAAACATCAAATCTCCGACATCGCTGCAAGAACGGGACCAACGACGACTGTAGAGCATCGGTCAACGGGACAGAAGTGCAACCCTTCCGCAAATTGTTGCAGATTTCAATGCTGGACCATTAACAAGTCTCAGCGTGGGAACCATTCAGTGAAACATCATCGACATGGCGTTTCGGAGCCGAAGGCCCACTCGTGTACCCTTGATGACTGCACGACACAAAGTCTTACGCCTCGCCTGGGCCCGACAACACCGACATTGGACTGTTGATAACTGGAAAAATCTTGCCTGGTCGGACGAGTCTCGTTTCAAATTGTATCGAGCGGATGGACGTGTACTGGTATGCTGGCAACCTCATGATCCCTGTACCGTGCATGTCAGCAGAGGACTGTTCAAGCTGGTGGAGGCTCTGTAATGGTGTGGGGCGTGTGCAGTTGGACTGATATGGGACCCGTGATACGTCTAGATACGACTCTGACAGGTGACACGTACGTAAGCATCCTGTCTGATCACCTGCATCCATTCGTGCCCATTGCGCATTCCGACGGACTCGGGCAATTCCAGCAGGACAATGCCGCACCCCACACGTCCAGAACTGCTACAGAGTGGCTCCAGGAACACCCTTCTGAGTTTAAACATTTCCGCTGGCCACGAAACTCCTCAAATATGAACATTATTGAGCATGCGGGCAAGCCTTGCAACGTGCTGTTGAGAAGAGATCTCTATCCTTCGCACTCTTAGACGGATTTATAGACAGCCGTACAGGATTCATGTTCCACATTAGTCACATCCACGCTACGTCGTGCTGCGGCACTTCTGCATGCCCGTGGGGGCCCTACACGATATTAGGCAGGTGTATCAGTTTCTTTGGCTCTTCAATGTATTTTCATGTGCGGCTGCAGCAAAGGGAAGTCTCGAACGTGAATACGAGGTGTGGCTAGAAAAAAACCGGACTAGTACTGGTGAAACAATAAAACGAATGCAATAAGGCTGAAAGTCGCGTGGCCTGTCACGTGACTCTCGCTCCGCCTACTGCTCGAGTTTCATCTGCCTCCTGCACTCAGTCTGCCCGTGGCGTCTGTTTTAAGTAGTTGACGTTTTGTCTGTGCGTCGGAAAATGTTGAGTGTACAGAAAGAACAGCGTGTTAACATCAAATTTTGTTTCAAACTAGGAAAATCTGCAAGTGAAACGTTTGTAATGTTACAACAAGTGTACGGCGATGATTGTTTATCGCGAACACAAGTGTTTGAGTGGTTTAAACGATTTAAAGATGGCCGCGAAGACACCAGTGATGACACTCGCACTGGCAGGCCATTGTCAGCAAAAACTGATGCAAACATTGAAAAAATCGGTAAACTTGTTCGACACATTCCTTGTCAACTCCTGTTAACTCAGACACTGCTCTGATTGTTAAACGGCGATCTTGTCGAACAAGTTTACCGATTTTTTCAATGTTTGCATCAGTTTTTGCTGACAATGGTCTGCCAGTGCGAGTGTCATCACTGGTGTCTTCGCGGCCATCTTTAAATCGTTTAAACCACTCAAACACTTGTGTTCGCGATAAACAATCATCGCCGTACACTTGTTGTAACATTACAAACGTTTCACTTGCAGATTTTCCTAGTTTGAAACAAAATTTGATGTTAACACGCTGTTCTTTCTGTACACTCAACATTTTCCGACGCACAGACAAAACGTCAACTACTTAAAACAGACGCCACGGGCAGACTGAGTGCAGGAGGCAGATGAAACTCGAGCAGTAGGCGGAGCGAGAGTCACGTGACAGGCCACGCGACTTTCAGCCTTATTGCATTCGTTTTATTGTTTCACCAGTACTAGTCCGGTTTTTTTCTAGCCACACCTCGTATCTCTAACTGTAACGTCCAATTTCCGAGCTGTCACTATTAGTTAACACTATGATCTTGATTTTAATTCAGTATGAGTCTTTGGCCCAGCTCAGTTACGGCGTTGGAAAGTCTCACAGCAAGACGATAATTGAACTGGCCATGGTGGCTTGGGCTTGCAACAGCTTCTAGTTGTTTCATATTTAAGCAAATCTCCTGGGCGGCAAACGTCAATTTATTAATCTGAGTTCTGCTGCTACTAGAGTTCTGCTGCAGGCATTTCTGACCCGGCCTCTGACGTTTATGGCAGAAGATCTTCAGTGGCATTAATAGAAGCTTTTCAGGGAGCACTCGGTAGTAATGAAAATCATTGCCAGCACCGAGCACTATTGTGCTCGTAATAAAAAATGAGAATGTCAAGTTCGCATCGTCTACTTACAGCTATTAACCACTCGATGGGGATGGAGGTCAGAAAAGACTTCATTAATTCTGGAAATACATAATTTTCTGGGCGAAGCAATTTTTTGTTTGAGGTAAACACTTAATTCACATAACTGATTATTAGTTTTACGTGCTTACAGCTTGTTATGGTTGACACAACAGTATGGAAAGTACAACACGTAACGACGTACCATACTTAATAAGAATGGAACATGACCGAGAGAGGTAAGGAGACATGTGCTACTGTTGTGGCGATATCTGTAACCCCTGGATATAGATACATACAGACCAAGCAATCCCAATCTCTGTCCTTCTGAGCTCTGAAATCAAGACCAGAATCACTTTTTGGTTGGAGTGAACCGAGTACCTGCCACTGCGAAGTGGAGCTAACAAGCATAGAGTGTCCGATTATTAACTGAAATTAAGAATTAGTTTTAAGAAGTGAGTGATCTTCTTTATTAGCTGTGTGATCAAAAGTATCGGGACACCCACAAAAACATACGTTCTTCATATTAGGTGCATTGTGCTGCCACCTACTGCCAGATATTCCACATCAGCGCCCTCAGTAGTCATCATACATCGTGAGAGAGCAGAAAGGGGCGCTCCGCGGAACTCACGGACTTCGAACGTGGTCAGGTGATTGGGTGTCACTTGTGTCACACGTCTGTACGCGAGATTTCCGCACTCCTAAACATCCCTAAGACTACTATTTCCGATGTGATAGAGCAGTCAAAACGTGAAGGGACACGTACAGCACAAGAGCGTACAGGCCGGCCACGTCTGTTGGCTGACAGAGACCGCCGACAGTTGAAGAGGTTCGTAATGTGTAATAGGCAGACATCTATCCAGACCATCATACAGGAATTACAAGCTGCATCAGGATCCACTGCAACTACTATGACAGTTAGTCGAGAGATGAGAAAACTTAGTGGAGCGGCTGCTCATAAGCCACACGTCAAGCCGGTAAATGCTAAACGACGCCTCGCTTGCTGTGAGGAGCGTAAACATTACACGATTGATCAGTGGAATAACGTTGTGTATAGTGACGAATCACGGAACACAGTGTGGCATTCCGATGCCAGGGTTTGGGTATGGCGAATGCCCGGTGAACATCATCTGTCAGCGTGTGTAGTGCCAACAGTAAAATTCGGAGGCGGTGGTGTTATGGTGTGGTCGTGTTTTTCATGGAGGGGTCTTGCACCCCTTGTTGTTTTGCGTGGCACTATCACAGCACAGTCCTACATTGATGTTTTAAGCACCTTCTTGCTTCCCACTGTTGAATAGCAATTAGGGGATGACGACTGCATCTTTCAACACGATCGAGCACCTGTTCATAATGCACGACCTGTGGCGGAGTGGTTACACGACAATAACATCCCTGTAATGGACTGGCCTGCAGAGTGTCCCGACCTGAATACTACAGAACACCTTTGGGATGTTTTGCAACGCCGACTTCGTGCCAGGCCTCACCGACCGACATCGATACCTCTCGTCAGTGCAGCACTCCGTGAAGAATGGGCTGCCATTCCCCAAGAAACCTTCCAGCACCTGATTGAACGTATGCCTGCGAGAGTGGAAGCTGTCATCAAGGCTAAGGGTGGGCTAACACCTTATTGAATTCCAGCATTACCGATGGAGAGCGCCACGAACTTGTAAGTCATTTTCAGCCAGGTGTCCGGATACTTTTGATCACATAGTGTACGTATGCAGCACTACAATTAACATAGTTTTTGTGCAATTGTGAATATTTATGGTTCAAATGGTTCAGATGGCTCTGAGCACTATGGGACTTAACTTCTGAGGTCACCAGTCACCTAGAACTTAGAACTACTTAAACCTAACTAAACTAAGGACATCACACTCATCCATGCCAGAGGCAGGATTCGAACCTGCGACCGTAGCTGTCGCGCGGCTCCAGACTGCAGCGCCTAGAACAGCTCGGCCACTCCGGCCGGCTGAGAATATTAACAGGATGGTTGTCGTTTTAAGTTTCGCTTTGTTAAAGTTGTAAAAAACAAGGTTTGAAATGTTGTACTTACAGTTCTTTCTGTATATACGTTTTACAAGCGCCAGAGTCACCTTGCCACTTCGCGTTATCTTTTCCCTAGCGTTTGTCCGGTGTAGTACAAGGTCCGCTTTTTCGGGATTTGGCCATTTTTACACTCCTGGAAATTGAAATAAGAACACCGTGAATTCATTGTCCCAGGAAGGGGAAACTTTATTGACACATTCCTGGGGTCAGATACACCACATGATCACACTGACAGAACCACAGGCACATAGACACAGGCAACAGAGCATGCACAATGTCGGCACTAGTACAGTGTATATCCACCTTTCGCAGCAATGCAGGCTGCTATTCTCCCATGGAGACGATCGTAGAGATGCTGGATGTAGTCCTGTGGAACGGCTTGCCATGCCATTTCCACCTGGCGCCTCAGTTGGACCAGCGTTCGTGCTGGGCGTGCAGACCGCGTGAGACGACGCTTCATCCAGTCCCAAACATGCTCAATGAGGGACAGATCCGGAGATCTTGCTGGCCAGGGTAGTTGACTTACACCTTCTAGAGCACGTTGGGTGGCACGGGATACATGCGGACGTGCATTGTCCTGTTGGAACAGCAAGTTCCCTTGCCGGTCTAGAAATGGTAGAACGATGGGTTCGATGACGGTTTGGATGTACCGTGCACTATTCAGTGTCCCCTCGACGATCACCAGTGGTGTACGGCCAGTGTAGGAGATCGCTCCCCACACCGTGATGCCGGGTGTTGGCCCTGTGTGCCTCGGTCGTATGCAGTCCTGATTGTGGCGCTCACCTGCACGGCGCCAAACACGCATACGACCATCATTGGCACCAAGGCAGAAGCGACTCTCATCGCTGAAGACGACACGTCTCCATTCGTCCCTCCATTCACGCCTGTCGCGACACCACTGGAGGCGGGCTGCACGATGTTGGGGCGTGAGCGGAAGACGGCCTAACGGTGTGCGGGACCGTAGCCCAGATTCATGGAGACGGTTGCGAATGGTCCTCGCCGATACCCCAGGAGCAACAGTGTCCCTAATTTGCTGGGAAGTGGCGGTGCGGTCCCCTACGGCACTGCGTAGGATCCTACGGTCTTGGCGTGCATCCGTGCGTCGCTGCGGTCCGGTCCCAGGTCGACGGGCACGTGCACCTTCCGCCGACCACTGGCGACAACATCGATGTACTGTGGAGACCTCACGCCCCACGTGTTGAGCAATTCGGCGGTACGTCCACCCGGCCTCCCGCATGCCCACTATACGCCCTCGCTCAAAGTCTGTCAACTGCACATACGGTTCACGTCCACGCTGTCGCGGCATGCTACCAGTGTTAAAGACTGCGATGGAGCTCCGTATGCCACGGCAAACTGTCTGACACTGACGGCGGCGGTGCACAAATGCTGCGCAGCTAGCGCCATTCGACGGCCAACACCGCGGTTCCTGGTGTGTCCGCTGTGCCGTGCGTGTGATCATTGCTTGTACAGCCCTCTCGCAGTGTCCGGAGCAAGTATGGTGGGTCTGACACACCGGTGTCAATGTGTTCTTTTTTCCATTTCCAGAAGTGTATTTTCCGTTGTTTAACTTTGTCTCCTGATGCCATTCCCGACTTCACTATCGCCACTGTAGCTTAGAGACGAAAGTCGTGCGCGAAATCAGTCTGTCAATCGTATCAACGCTGTTCTGCGTGGTGTCGCACACTGCACGATCAAATGTGTCTGGACATGCCAGTATAACACGGAATTGACCACTAGATGCCACTAAGGCGGAACCGCCAGTACAAAAGTAGGTGGGCAGTATTATGTTGTCAGTAACATCAGAAAGGGTCGGTTAAGAGACGTCAGTGTCTTCGAATGTGGACTACTCACTGCATGTCACTCGAGTAACAAATCCGTAAGGGCATTACAACCATTCTGAAGCTCCTCAAGTGGTCTGTTGGTGGTATGGTTGCGAAGTGGAAACGTGAAGGTACAGCCGCAGCTAAACCAAAATCAGGGAGGCGTGACTGCCCGACAGCATTGCGAAGAGTGGTTGTAAAAAAAATAGCATTAAACCAGCGGAAGGAATCACCCGCGAGTTCCAAAGTAGTACCAACAGTCCCGCGAGCACAGTGTCTTTGTTTAGGGAGTTGATAAATGGGCTACAATCGTCGACCAGTCCCTCATGAGCCCCACGTTTCTGTAGCCACTGCTAAGCGGCGCTGCAGGTGGCGTAAGGATCGACGCCACAGGACACTGGATGACTGGAAACGAGTAATTTGAATTACGAATAGCGCTGTACCCTTGGCAATCCGACGGAGATGTTTGGGTGTGACGAATACCTGGAGAACATTACCTACCGTCATGTGTATTGTCAAAAGAGAAGTACGCAGGAGGCGGTGTTAGGTATGGGGGTGTTTTCCGTGTTTGGGGCGTCTTTCCTTTACTGCGCTTAAGAAAACGCTGAATGCGGAAAAATGTGAACACATCCTACGCCACCGTGTACTGTGTCCAGTTAGATTAGATTAGATTAGATTTACTTTCATTCCAACTGATCCATAGAGAGGAGGTCCTCCAGGCTGTAGAACATGACAGAAAAACAACAATACATGACAAATATTTACAACTCAAACAAATAAGCGAATGTACCATTCCACAGGTCCCAAGTGGCATGGCCGTCATTTTTGAACGCTATATGAATGAATCATTTTACAAATACTAATGCACTGAATTTAAAATAAAAAAAGTTTTTTATTTATTTATAAGGTAATAAACGTGTAATACAACTACTAACAGATGTGAAAATTACCGAACAATCAGTTTAATAAGACACAGCTGCAAAATACTAACACGAATTCTTTACAGACGAATGAAAAGCTAGTAGAAGACGACCTCGGGGAAGATCAGTTTGGATTCCGTAGAAATACTGGAATACGTGAGGCAATATTGACCTTACGACTTATCTTAGAAGAAAGATTAAGGAAAGGCAAACCTACGTTTCTAGCATTTGTAGACTTAGTAGCTTTTGACAATGTTGACTGGAATATTCTCTTTCAAATTCTAAAGGTGGCAGGGGTAAAATACAGGGAGCGAAAGGCTATTTACAATTTGTACCGAAACCAGATGGCAGTTATAAGAGTCGAGGGACACGAAAGGGAAGCAGTTGTTGGGAAGGGAGTAAGACAGGGTTGTAGCCTCTCCCCGATGTTATTCAACCTGTATATTGAGCAAGCAGTAAAAGAAACAAAAGAAAAATTCGGAGTAGGAATTAAAATCCATGGAGAAGACATAAAAACTCTGAGGTTCGCCGACGACATTGTAATTCTTTCGGAGACAGCAAAGGACTTGGAAGAGCAGTTGAACGGAATGGACAGTGTCTTGAAAGGAGGGTATAAGATGAACATCAACAAAAGCAAAACGAGGATAATGGAATGGAGTCGATCGAAGTAGAGCAGATATAAAATGTAGACTGGCAGTCGTAAGGAAAGCGCTTCTGAAGAAGAGAAATTTGTTAACATCGAGTATAGATTTAAGTGTCAGGAAGTCGTTTCTGAAAGTATTTGTATGGAGTGTAGCCATGTATGGAAGTGAAAGATGGACGATAAATAGTTTGGACAAGAAGAGAATAGAAGTTTTCGAAATGTGGTGCTACAGAAGAATGCTGAAGATTAGATGGGTAGATCACATAACTAATGAGGAGGTATTGAATAGGATTGGGGAGAAGAGAAGTTTGTGGCACAACTTGACCAGAAGAAGGGATCGGTTGGTAGGACATGTTCTGAGGCATCAAGGGATCACCAATTTAGCATTGGAGGGCAGCGTGGAGGGTAAAAATCGAAGAGGGAGACCAAGAGATGAATACACTAAGCAGATTCAGAAGGATGTAGGTTGCGGTAGGTACTGGGAGATGACGAAGCTTGCACAGGATAGAGTAGCATGGAGAGCTGCATCAAACCAGTCTCAGGACTGAAGACCACAACAACAACAACAACACAACTACTAAAAACTTATTGCATAAAGCGCCATCTGTGAGGCAGTGGTTTGTGAAGAATAACATTTTGAAAATGGACTCTCATGCCCATGTCCCAACCTGGGCCCAGTGCACCATCTTTGGAATGAGGTGGAACGTCGACTTCGCTCAAGACCCCAACGCCAAACTTTACCTTCTCTCATTTCCGCTCTTGACGTAGAGTGGGCTGCAGTTTTTCCACAGACATTCAGACTATACAATGAAAGAGTCACCATCAGAGCTCAAGGCTTTATAATGGCGAAGGGTGGACACGTCCCATATTAATGTCCACCAATAGGTGTCCGGATACTTTTGATCGCATGCTGTATTAGCTGTTCAGTTGCCTCACAGTCAGTGAAATCCACATTTTTCTACACTGTGCATCATACGACACTTCATTCCCACTCAACTGGAAGACATTGCATCAATTTCTCAGGAAGTATTTCGTTTCCAATTGAATCTTTCAAAAAATGAACGTAAATGATTTTTTTATTCTTTTGTAAGAACGGATAGATACTATTACGAATCACATCATGTTTTTCACATAAAACAGCAGCTTACATTTTATGGAGGTTAATCAGTGCAGTACAGAGACCGATATAGTTTTAAGATCAGAAGCACAATGCATCTGCAAACTTTTATTATTAGGGAAAGTGTTGTGATGATATAGATAATATTAACGTTCTTTTGTTTCACGACTTTCAGATCTGAGGAATAATGTAAATCTCAGTTTCCTGCATTGTTCATCAATGCAAATTAACAAAATTTGCTACTACCATGTACAAGAGTATACACCAAATTCTTCTATTGATATTTTCCTTTCCGTTTAATGACTAATTAGATACAGCACTGAATGACGTAAGCAGAGACAAGGTCCCTAGAGAAGTCGATATTCCCACACAACTGCTGATATCGTTAGGAGAGCCAGCCATCTGGTGTGGATGATGTGTGATAGAGGCGAAACACCTTCAGATTTCAAGAAGGGTCTAATACTTCTAATTCCAAAAAATATATCCTGATATATATATATATATATATATATATATATATATATATATATATATATATATATATACACTCCTGGAAATTGAAATAAGAACACCGTGAATTCATTGTCCCAGGAAGGGGAAACTTTATTGACACATTCCTGGGGTCAGATACATCACATGATCACACTGACAGAACCACAGGCACATAGACACAGGCAACAGAGCATGCACAATGTCGGCACTAGTACAGTGTATATCCACCTTTCGCAGCAATGCAGGCTGCTATTCTCCCATGGAGACGATCGTAGAGATGCTGGATGTAGTCCTGTGGAACGGCTTGCCATGCCATTTCCACCTGGCGCCTCAGTTGGACCAGCGTTCGTGCTGGACGTGCAGACCGCGTGAGACGACGCTTCATCCAGTCCCAAACATGCTCAATGGGGGACAGATCCGGAGATCTTGCTGGCCAGGGTAGTTGACTTACACCTTCTAGAGCACGTTGGGTGGCACGGGATACATGCGGACGTGCGTTCTCCTGTTGGAACAGCAAGTTCCCTTGCCGGTCTAGGAATGGTAGAACGATGGGTTCGATGACGGTTTGGATGTACCGTGCACTATTCAGTGTCCCCTCGACGATCACCAGTGGTGTACGGCCAGTGTAGGAGATCGCTCCCCACACCATGATGCCGGGTGTTGGCCCTGTGTGCCTCGGTCGTATGCAGTCCTGATTGTGGCGCTCACCTGCACGGCGCCAAACACGCATACGACCATCATTGGCACCAAGGCAGAAGCGACTCTCATCGCTGAAGACGACATGTCTCCATTCGTCCCTCCATTCACGCCTGTCACGACACCACTGGAGGCGGGCTGCACGATGTTGGGGCCTGAGCGGAAGACGGCCTAACGGTGTGCGGGACCGTAGCCCAGCTTCATGGAGACGGTTGCGAATGGTCCTCGCCGATACCCCAGCAGCAACAGTGTCCCTAATTTGCTGGGAAGTGGCGGTGCGGTCCCCTACGGCACTGTGTAGGATCCTACGGTCTTGGCGTGCATCCGTGCGTCGCTGCGGTCCGGTCCCAGGTCGACGGGCACGTGCACCTTCCGCCGACCACTGGCGACAACATCGATGTACTGTGGAGACCTCACGCCCCACGTGTTGAGCAATTCGGCGGTACGTCCACCCGGCCTCCCGCATGCCCACTATACGCCCTCGCTCAAAGTCCGTCAACTGCACATACGGTTCACGTCCACGCTGTCGCGGCATGCTACCAGTGTTAAAGACTGCGATGGAGCTCCGTATGCCACGGCAAACTGTCTGACACTGACGGCGGCGGTGCACAAATGCTGCGCAGCTAGCGCCATTCGACGGCCAACACCGCGGTTCCTGGTGTGTCCGCTGTGCCGTGCGTGTGATCATTGCTTGTACAGCCCTCTCGCAGTGTCCGGAGCAAGTATGGTGGGTCTGACACACCGGTGTCAATGTGTTCTTTTTTCCATTTCCAGGAGTGTATATTGATTTTCTGACAACTCTTCTTAGTATGTTACAATGATTTTTTTAGAGTGTAAAATTACTTCTGAGTCTTTACTAATTTTTTCTGCCTTATACAGTTTTCTTTTCCTTCCTGAAGACACTTTAATACCTATAGTGATCCAACGTTTCTTTGAAAACTGTCTGGTGTTATATTTAGTAATTTTCTGGGGCCAACAGTGTTCAAAAAGGGTTATAAATTTATCAAGAAATATGTTGCATTTATCATTGGCATTTGGCTAATTATATACCTCTCCCCAATTAACATTTCTTAAACATTCTCTGAAGTGCTCTGTAGATACCGTGTTCATCAGCCTTACACTTTTACTTAATGCTTTCTGAACTGTACACCTTGCTAAGTTTTTTAAATTACTCAGTTGTGCATCATGGTCTGATAATCCGTTTATTACAGGGAAAGAATGTGTTAGTTTTACATCATTTTGTTGCACAAATACATTATCTATTAGAGTTATACTGTCTTGAGCTATATATGTAGGGAAATTGATCACTGATTCTAAGTTATATGTCATTAATAACACTTCTACTTCACTTTTCCTATCAGAATTGCTTAGGAAGTTTGCATTGAAATCACCACAGATTAATAACTTCTCCTTTCTGTCTGACAGATAGCATAATAGGGAGTAAAACTTTTTTATGAATAGCTCTCAATCTCCTAATGGGTCCCGTACACTGTTGCTAATACCAACACCACATTATCTAGCTGTAGTTCTCATGCACAAACTTGAAAGTGGTGATCGACACAAAATTTGCTTACTTCTACAGTTTTCTACTTATCTCCTTGTTTTGTGTAAATGGCAACTTCTCCTTTATGCATGCTAGATCTGCATGTGTAAGATGCTAAATTGTACCCATTTATACTGACACTTTCCATGAAGCTTCGTTTATGCTATTTTTCTTGGTAATTGTCTGTCTAGGCTTTGGCTTTAACCTAAAAAACTTCTCTTCCGGGTCCCATTAACCACAGGGATCATCCCTTGTCTGACTGTGGCCCCCCTTACAGTTTCTGCTAATAGAGACTCTAACTTATCTTTCCCCTTCCTATTTAGGTGCAGGCCACGTGTAGTGTATCCCCACCTACCAATAGCATCAACTGGAACCACACTCATGAGATTTCGCTTGTGTCTGGAGCATCCTGTTCAGCTCAGTTTGGGTTCCAGAGAAATGTTGGAACATGCGAGTTAACACTGACTCTAAGACTTATCTCAGGAGACAGATTAAGAAAAGGAAAACTTATGTTTATAGCTTTTGCAATCTGCTGGAAAGATTTCGAGAATGTTGACTGGAATTCAATCTGTAAACTTGTAAAGGTAGTAGGGGTAAAATAGCGAGGACAAAAGGTTATATGCAACTTTTATAGAAACCCAATACCTCTTATATTAGTCGAAGGGCACGAAAGGGAAGCAGAGATTGAGAAGGCAGTGAGAGAGGGTTGAGGCCTGTTCCCGTCATTATTCGATCTGTACACTGAGCAAGCAGTAAAGGAAGCCAAAGAAAAATTTGGAGGAGGAATTAAAGCTCAGGGATAAGAAATAAGAGGTCGATGTTTGCAGATGACGTTGTAATTCTGTCAGAGACAGCAAAGGACTTGGAAGTGCAGATGAATCGAGTGTGCAGTCTGTTGAAAGGAATATACAAAACGGACATTAAGGACAGCAAAACAAGGGTAATGGAATTTAGACGAGTTAAACCATGCGATGCCAAGAGTATTATGTTAGGAAATGAAACACTTGAAGTTGTAGATGAGTTTTGCTATTTCGGCGGTAAAATAACTAATGATGACTGTAGTAGAGAGGATATAAAATGTAGACTGGCAATGAAACTGTAAGTTTAAGTGATTGAAGCTTATGTATAAAATATCTTACATACTGTTTTACTTCTTGCTTCTTCGTCTTTAACGGTGTTTTTTTCCCTTACGTGATATTGTGACGAGATTTAAAAATGGTGGCACATTATCTTGCTTTACTTTAATTCTAAAACTAGAGGCTTCAGTTTAAGCTACACTCCTGGAAATGGAAAAAAGAACACATTGACACCGGTGTGTCAGACCCACCATACTTGCTCCGGACACTGCGAGAGGGCTGTACAAGCAATGATCACACGCACGGCACAGCGGACACACCAGGAACCGCGGTGTTGGCCGTCGAATGGCGCTAGCTGCGCAGCATTTGTGCACCGCCGCCGTCAGTGTCAGACAGTTTGCCGTGGCATACGGAGCTCCATCGCAGTCTTTAACACTGGTAGCATGCCGCGACAGCGTGGACGTGAACCGTATGTGCAGTTGACGGACTTTGAGCGAGGGCGTATAGTGGGCATGCGGGAGGCCTGGTGGACGTACCGCCGAATTGCTCAACACGTGGGGCGTGAGGTCTCCACAGTACATCGATGTTGTCGCCAGTGGTCGGCGGAAGGTGCACGTGCCCGTCGACCTGGGACCGGACCGCAGCGACGCACGGATGCACGCCAAGACCGTAGGATCCTACACAGTGCCGTAGGGGACCGCACCGCCACTTCCCAGCAAATTAGGGACACTGTTGCTGCTGGGGTATCGGCGAGGACCATTCGCAACCGTCTCCATGAAGCTGGGCTACGGTCCCGCACACCGTTAGGCCGTCTTCCGCTCAGGCCCCAACATCGTGCAGCCCGCCTCCAGTGGTGTCGTGACAGGCGTGAATGGAGGGACGAATGGAGACGTGTCGTCTTCAGCGATGAGAGTCGCTTCTGCCTTGGTGCCAATGATGGTCGTATGCGTGTTTGGCGCCGTGCAGGTGAGCGCCACAATCAGGACTGCATACGACCGAGGCACACAGGGCCAACACCCGGCATCATGGTGTGGGGAGCGATCTCCTACACTGGCCGTACACCACTGGTGATCGTCGAGGGGACACTGAATAGTGCACGGTACATCCAAACCGTCATCGAACCCATCGTTCTACCATTCCTAGACCGGCAAGGGAACTTGCTGTTCCAACAGGAGAACGCACGTCCGCATGTATCCCGTGCCACCCAACGTGCTCTAGAAGGTGTAAGTCAACTACCCTGGCCAGCAAGATCTCCGGATCTGTCCCCCATTGAGCATGTTTGGGACTGGATGAAGCGTCGTCTCACGCGGTCTGCACGTCCAGCACGAACGCTGGTCCAACTGAGGCGCCAGGTGGAAATGGCATGGCAAGCCGTTCCACAGGACTACATCCAGCATCTCTACGATCGTCTCCATGGGAGAATAGCAGCCTGCATTGCTGCGAAAGGTGGATATACACTGTACTAGTGCCGACATTGTGCATGCTCTGTTGCCTGTGTCTATGTGCCTGTGGTTCTGTCAGTGTGATCATGTGATGTATCTGACCCCAGGAATGTGTCAATAAAGTTTCCCCTTCCTGGGACAATGAATTCACGGTGTTCTTATTTCAATTTCCAGGAGTGTACTTGTATGGTCGTTTGCCCTAATAATATTTCATTTTCAAGGCAAAGGTCCAAACATTCCTTAATATCTCATAGAGGAAAACTATTACCAGCACTAATTATTACATAAAAAGACGTTAATGATTTCGAATCATGGAGTAAAAAGAAGGAAGACAGTGTAATTTAATATTAAATAAATTTCTGCACGTACCTCTAATATGGTGAAAGGCCTACGGCCCACAGCCTATGACCAGGCTACCCTTTAACCTCAGGAAAGTCCACCAGTACTCATTCGATAGCAGGCAAAGCTGACCTGAGGCAGTCTGGGAGTGACTGGAACGACGAAAAGCCACCAACCCTGTTTGAGATTGAACCTGGGTCTTCCATGGCGCACATACCTTTATGAGAACATTAAACGGGGTAATTCAGCTGTCCCTACCGATGTCGTTTTATGCAGCCTGCACTACGTCTGTACCAGGATTTGCATTCAGACAAGCGACAGCCATGGAATCGATGTAAGTTCCCTCTCACAGCTTTGAAAGACTGCTCGCAAACACTATCACACTGTAAAAACACAAGATATACCTAACTTCTGCAGTACTTATCAAAGTGTCTCTTACCTTTCGTTGCACAATTAACGGTATAGTCATACAGGTTTTCGATGTTTCTGCAAGTTCGTTCCATTTGTAGTACTTAATCTTTCGTATATGGTTCAGAAACCTTGCCTTATACAGTGTGTTTCACCATTGGAAACAATGATATTAACTGGAGATATGAAAATGGGAAGTGGGTAAGTAACAACTTTCAGGTATATATCCCAATGACTCACCACATTAATGTGCTAAAGTATTTTCATAAACGAAACTTGTACAATAGATTTGAGATGTCTTCGTGCATTTTTACCAGTTATTCCGTGTCATTTTGACAATGTGCTTCACGTCTTCAGAGCGGAATGGCCAACAAAATAGGTCTGTTATGTGGGTTTGCATGAAACGACATCTGTAGACGCAGCTAAATCACCCTCTGTAATGATCTATATCAAGAATTGTGGGACATTTTTGCGCAAACACATATTATTAAATAAGGGACCATTACCAGCAGGTCGGTAACGATAGCATTCCTTGGTATCAGCCTACAATTTAATGCCTTAACAGCTTTCCTCTGAGCCATAATCCGTAGGTAGCGGTCATCCACTCCAGTAGTAGCCGTTGGGCGGCCTGAGCGAGGCATGTCCTCGACAGTTCCTGTCTCTCCGTATCTCCTCCACGTCCGAACAACTTCTCTTTGGTTCACTGCGAGACGCCTGGACAGTTCCCTTGTTGGGAGCCCTTCCTGGCACAAAGTAAGAATGCGGACGCGATCGAACCGGGGTATTCACCGTCTAGGCATGGTTCAACTACAGACAACACAAGACGTGTACCTCCTCCCTGGTGGAATGACTGGAACTGATCGGCTGTCGGACCCCCCTCCGTCTAATAGGCGCTGCTCTTGCATGGTTGTTTACATCTTTAGGCGGGTTTAGTGACATCTCTGAACAGTCAAAGGGACTGTGTCTGTGATACAATATCCACAAAAATGGTTCAAATGGCTCTGAGCACTATGGGACTCAACTGCTATGGTCATCAGTCCCCTAGAACTTAGAACTACTTAAACCTAACGAACCTAAGGACATCACACACAGCCATGCCCGAGGCAGGATTCGAACCTGCGACCGTAGCAGTCGCACGGTTCCGGACTGCGCGCCTAGAACCGCGAGACCACCGCGGCCGGCACACTATCCACAGTCAACGTCTATCTTCAGGAGTTCTGGGAACCGGGGTGATGCAAAACTTTTTTTGATGTGTGTATTTTGTTTGTCTCCATTGAACATAGCAGACGTGAGGTATCTTAAGTCTCTCCCTTTTTCCTAGAATAAGGTTTTGATTTATAATTAAATATGTTAAAATGGGTTATGCGTTATATTCATGTTTTATTTTAAAAGATATGTAATCCCCGCAATTATTAAGTGGTACATGATTTACGATATTGTAATGTTTGTTACAAAAAAACTAGCTAGAACGGCGAGCTCAGCAGATCTTGGTAAAGAGACGCAGTGTGCCGAACGCAATTCGCGGTTTGCCATTGAATTCAGCCTGCTGTGAGCAAAGTACGCCCCCTGAGATTATTTGCCGATCATTTAACAGTGACTTGCGATCAGTTTGAGCGAGGACAGAATACGCATGATCGAGCCATTGTCTCCGAACTGTGAATCTGCTGCTCTCGCTTCTGTCAGGTACAGGCTCCGCAGAACCGACGGTGGTATTAAATTGCGACGGCTCGTAAATTGTTAAAATTTCGAGAGCCAATGCAATGTTTCTACATTAGTACCTGACGCGATAGGACGAATGCGCCCCGCCATCAGCAATGACCGTTATTCCACTGCTCAGTGCAAAAAATAAGTAACCTTATTTATTAATCAGTTTTTCACAGTTTCTGTAATCTTAGTTCAAATACCGGACCACAATAACGCGTCAACACCAAGGCCTGATTATACACTACTGGCCATTAAAATTGCTACACCACGAAGATGACGTGCTACAGACGCGAAATTTAACCGACAGGAAGAAAATGCTGTGATATGCAAATGATTAGCATTTCAGAGCATTCACACAAGGTTGGCGCCGGTGGCGACACCTACAACGTGCTGACATGAGGAAAGTTTCCAACCGGTTTCTCATACACAAACAGCAGTTGACCGGCGTTGCCTGGTGAAACGTTGTTGTGATGCCTCGTGTAAGGAAGAGAAATGCGTACCATCTCGTTTCCGACTTTGATAAAGGTCGGATTGTAGCCTATCGCGATTGCGGTTTATCGTATCGCGACATTGCTGCTCGCGTCGTTCGAGATCCAATGTCTGTTAGCAGAATACGGAATCGGTGGGTTCAGGAAGGTAATACGGAACGCCGTGCTGGATCCCAACGTCCTCGTATCACTAGCACTCGAGATGACAGGCATCTTATCCGCATGGCTGTAACGGATCGTGCAGCCACGTCTCGATCCCTGAGTCAACAGATGGGGACATTTGAAAGACGACAACCATCAGCACGAACAGTTCGACGACGTTTGCAGCAGCATGGACTATCAACTCAGAGACCGTGGCTGCGGTTACCCTTGACGCTGCATCACAGACAGGAGCGCCTGCGATGGTGTACTCAACGACGAACCTGAGTGCACGATTGGCAAAACGTCATTTTTCGGATGAATCCAGGTTCTGTTTACAGCATCATGATGGTCGCATCCTTGTTTGACGACGTCGCGGTGAACGCACATTGGAAGCGTGTATTCGTCAACGCCATACTGGCGTATCACCCGGCGTGATGGTATGGGGTGCCATTGGTTACACGTCTCGGTCACCTCTTGTTCGCATTGACGTCACTTTGAGCAGTGGACGTTACATTTCAGATGTGTTACGACCCGAGACTCCACCCTTGATTCGATCCATGCGAAACCTTACATTTCAGTATGATAATGCACGACCGCATGTTGCAGGTCCTGTACGGGCCTTTCTGGATACAGAAAATAATCGACTGCTGCCCTGGCCAGCACATTCTCGAGATCTCTCACCAATTGAAAACGTCTGGTCAATGGTGGCCGAGCAACTGGCTCGTCAGAATATGCCAGTCACTACTCTGGATGAACTGTGGTATCGTGTTGAAGCTGCATGGGCAGCTGTATCTGCACGCGCCATCCAAGCTCTGTTGACTCAATGCCCAGGCGAATCAAGGCCATTATTACGGCCAGAGGTGGTGGTTCTGGGTACTGATTTTCTCAGGATCTATGCACCCATATTGCGTGAAAATGTAATCACATATCAGTTCTAGTATAATACGAGGGCAGTTCAATAAGTAATGCAACACATTTTTTTCTGAAACAGGGGTTGTTTTATTCAGCATTGAAATACACCAGGTTATTCCCCAATCTTTTAGCTACACAACACTATTTTTCAACGTAATCTCCATTCAATGCTACGGCCTTACGCCACCTTGAAATGAGGGCCTGTATGCCTGCACAGTACCATTCCACTGGTCGATGTCGGAGCCAACGTCGTACTGCATCAATAACTTCTTCATCATCCGCGTAATGCGTCCCACGGATTGCGTCCTTCATTGGGCCAAACATATGGAAATCCGACGGTGCGAGATCGGGGCTGTAGGCTGCATGAGGAAGAACAGTCCACTGAAGTTTTGTGAGCTCCTCTCGGGTGCGAAGACTTGTGTGAGGTCTTGCGTTGTCATGAAGAAGGAGAAGTTCGTTTTGATTTTTGTGCCTACGAACACGCTCAAGTCGTTTCTTCAATTTCTGAAGAGTAGCACAATACACTTCAGAGTTAATCGTTTGACCATGGGGAAGGACATCGAACAGAATAACCCCTTCAGCGTCCCAGAAGACTGTAAGCATGACTTTACCGGCTGATGGTATGGCTTTAAACTTTTTCTTGGTAGGGGAGTGGGTGTGGCGCCACTCCATTGATTGCCGTTTTGTTTCAGGTTCGAAGTGATGAACCCATGTTTCATCGCCTGTAACAATCTTTGACAAGAAATTGTCACCCTCAGCCACATGACGAGCAAGCAATTCCGCACAGATGGTTCTCCTTTGCTCTTTATGGTGTTCGGTTAGACAACGAGGGACCCAGCGGGAACAAACCTTTGAATATCCCAACTGGTGAACAATTGTGACAGCACTACCAACAGAGATGTCAAGTTGAGCACTGAGTTGTTTGATGGTGATCCGTCGATCATCTCGAACGAGTGTGTTCGCACGCTCCGCCATTGCAGGAGTCACAGCTGTGCACGGCCGGCCCGCACACGGGAGATCAGACAGTCTTGCTTGACCTTGCGGCGATGATGACACACGCTTTGCCCAACGACTCACCGTGCTTTTGTCCACTGCCAGATCACTGTAGACATTCTGCAAGCGCCTATGAATATCTGAGATGCCCTGGTTTTCCGCCAAAAGAAACTCGATCACTGCCCGTTGTTTGCAACGCACATCCGTTACAGACGCCATTTTAACAGCTCCGTACAGCGCTGCCACCTGTCGGAAGTCAATGAAACTATACGAGACGAAGCGGGAATGTTTGAAAATATTCCACAAGAAATTTCCGGTTTTTTCAACCAAAATTGGCCGAGAAAAAAAATGTGTTGCATTACTTATTGAACTGCCCTCGTATATTTGTCCAATGAATACCCGTTTATCATCTGAATTTCTTCTTGGTGTAGCAATTTTAATGGCCACTAGTGTAGTAAGCAAGCTGAAATGTTCATAAGTTGCTGTGGGCTGAGGCTGGCTCTGAGCGCTATGGGACTTAACATCTTAGGTCATCAGTTCCCTAGAACTTAGAACTACTTAAACCTAGCTAACCTAAGGACGTCACACACATCCATGCCCGAGGCACGATTCGAACCTGGGACCGTGGCGGTCGCGCGGTTCCAGACTGTAGCGCCTAGAACCGCTCGGCCGCCCCGGACGGCTTGCTGTGGGAAATGAATGGCGTATGCAGCTGAATCATACCAATCTTGTGAATGAACTACATCATAGTTGGATGGTATTTGCCCCTCAGTGTTGCGACTGGCACTTGTGTTGTAGCGTCCGGTGGAACAAGGTGCCGTCGCAGGAGGCCCTCGGGAACTTCGAGCTGCTGCTGGATGAGGAGCTGGCCAGCGGCCACGGACACGGCCACGGGGACGAGGGCCGCCCCAGGGGTGACCACCGCGGGGGCGGCGGCGGGGGCGGTGGGGGCGGAGGCGCCTCCTACCCCTGGAAGTAGAGCCGGCGGCAGCAGTCGCTCAGCAGCCAGGGGGGCGTACCGTGTGCGGCACCGTAGCCGTACGGCGAGCAGGTGTTTCACAGGTGGCCGCGCTGTCAGGGGTTCAGCCGAGAGTGCGGGAGGGGTCCGCGTTGGGGATGACGAGTGATAAGTAGCTGGCTGTGCGTCTTCGGGGAGACGCCTGGGTAGGGCGAGGGGAAGTAGATGGTAGGAAGGTTTGTTTCGAATGTAAATCTATGGAATATAGTTAATGGCCAGAAGTAGAGGAATGCTAACAGTAGGTACCTCAGATGGTTTCATTTAGACACACACTCACACACACAGGGCTGTAGCAAGAAAATTTAAAGATTCTTGCTTAACATAGAGATGAAAGTAGGTGTTAAAGGGACAAAAAAAAAAGAAAAAAAACTAACTGTAAAACAATGAAACTTCACATTTCGTTTCTCGTTAGTTGCTGTGATGGTGACTAAGTAATATGCAAATTTGGCAATAAAGTACGAATTTAATATTATCTATCTGGAAATATTTAAGGATCGTTTATAAAGGCATCGTATTTAAATATTTTGTTATAAAGCACATCGTTGTTACACAACCGTAGACAATTTCACATCAGCACAGTGATGCATTACTAACACCACCAGCCGTTAGATTTCTGTAGAATACGAAGATTTACTCTGTTCTATTAAAATGAGTGAAATTGTTGTTCTTATTAACCATGGTGGTAGAAAGCAGCTGATTTACAAAATGACACCGCATCTTTGAAATAATATTTAAAATGTATAAGAGATTAAAAAGTAGAAAAATAGAGTGAGACCCGAAAAAACTTGCTACAGTGTATTTCATGCAGTCAACAGTCGGATATTAGAATTTTATGAAATAAATTTTCCTTCATCTGTATATTATTTGTGTCATTACTTATTGCCGTCTACCTTTAAGGCATAATTGGTAAGTAAGATGACAAATCGTAACAGGTTAGGCGAATCCAGGTGCAAACATCATAAAACATAAATACATTCCCTTTAACCACGAAAGTAAGAGACTGCGTATATTACACAATGAAATAACCTCAGGGCAACAAATCCTAATTTGTGCTAAATTTTCCGTGGTATAAGAGGCGAGTTAAGTCACTGTGCAAGAAGTCGGCTGAGATATGATCAAGCCCACATCCGGAAAACGCTGACTCCGCACTGGAAACCTCTGTTTTGCTCCATGTGACAACACGACGAAGTGTAATCAATAACTAGCAGGTAGTCCACTTTTGTCTTTCTAGGAAGGAGCCCTCCCTCAGGAATTATGCATCGTTTAAGATGCTTGCAGTCTTGTTTGTTGTGGCGGTACTCTGTGTGCTTATTCGGATTTATTGCCTTCATCAGTACATGCCCTGACGTTGTAGATGGACATACGTCAACTCTGAGTAAACCATTATTGCTGCCTGTAGCTGTTGATCGTAATATTAGTTTTTCAGCAACGTTTTTAAGTTGTTCAATAATTTGCTGTCGCTTGTATATTATAATAGGCAACGGCCTTGCCGCAGTGGATACACCGGTTCCCGTGAGATCACCGAAGCTAAGCGCTGTCGGGCGTGGTCGGAACTTGGATGGGTGACCATCCAGCCCGCCGTGCACTGTTGCCATTTTTCGGGGTGCACTCAGCCTCGTCATGCCAATTGAGGAGCTACTCGACCGAATAGCGGCTGCTCCGGTCAAGAATACCATCATAACGACCGGGAGAGCGGTGTGCTGACCCCACGCCCCTCCTATCCGCATCCTCCACTGATGACACGGCGGTCGGATGGTCCCGGTAGGCCTCTCGTCGCCTGAAGACGAAGTGCTTTATGTATATTATAGTAAGTTTTTTACTATCTGACGGTTGTAAAAGTTCAAGGTTGACAGCTAGTTGGTTGGTTGGTTCGTTGTTTTGGGGAAGGAGACCAGACAGCGAGGTCATCGGTCTCATCGGGTTGGAGAAGGACGGGGAAGGAAGTCGGCCGTGCCCTTCGAAAGGAACCATCCCGGCACTTGCCTGGAGCGATTTAGGGAAATCACGGAAAACCTAAATCAGGATGGCCGGACGCGGGATTGAACCGTCGTCCTCCCGAATGCGAGTCCAGTGTCTAACCACTGCGGACAGCTAGTTGTTCACTCAAAGAAATATTACAACTAACAACTACAGAAAGCAATAATAATTTACTCAAAGTTGACGTAAGTCACTCTACAACGTCAGGACACGTGCCGATGGAGGCAATAAAGCCGAAATAAGCTTACATACCAAAATAAAATATCATGCAGCATACTGTTTCCCAGTTCTTTACATAATATCCTACTGTGACATAATATGTGCTGCACCTCACACAGTAAAGAAACAAAATATGCATTTCAAAATACACAAAACTGAAACACTACAACACAGTCATGACCAGAGTGTTTTTATGGCTCTGGAACACTCATTTTAAACAGTAGGAAAGACACTGAGAAATCCAAAAGAGAGCACAAAAAGTAATCAGCATATTTTTAGGTCCAAATCGTAATGTAGAAGGAGTAAAATCTGAAGACAAATTGAAAAAGTTTAGCAATATTTATTCGGATATAAAATAATGTGGGCTAGTATTCAGATTAACTAGAGAAGTCGTGGAATTCTACAATTAGCTGTGGAGCTAAAATTGAAACAGTAAATAAACTGTATTGGTGCAAATAAATAAGGCCTGAAAGACGCACGGATTACACTATGTGATATATAGAACAGAAAAATTTTTGAGACGGAAGTTCACTTGGCCGCAAAGAAAAACCCAACTTGTACCAGGTGATCATGAATAAAGCGGAGGTCCAGTGTGCACTGTAATTATCCTATGGCAGCGAAACTTGGTAGATTTGCTAACAAGTTAATGCGGAGCCGATTTACACCAGAAAAAATTATTTCCAATTTTGGCCACCAGGTGGACACTGTCTGTATGTTGGTATGACATCCACACTATCATTTGATAGGACGTAACTTGATTGAACTGTATGGCTATCGAGAGGAAAAATCATGCGCTGTTAGTGAAACTGTTTTATTATAAAGGACAACAATTATAGTGATGTGTTTAGAGAGTATCACCGAGTCAAAGCTCTGAGGAGACTCCTGATGATAATGAAGTTAGAAAACACAACTGGGCTTGGTGTGGTACCTGGGAGAGGAAGGGGTAGTGCTAGCGATTGTGCAGTGTCGCGAGAATTGTCCACCCCATGGTCAACAGTACGGAAGGCTTTGCGGTCTATTTTACACTGGTAGCCGTACAAGATCCAGACGGTGCAGTAGCCGAAACCTCATGATCCTCAACAACGTGCTGAATTTGCTCTTCGGTTTCTGGCACGGATCGAAGTTGATGACATATGGCTGGGCAATATTCTTTGGAAATGCAATGCATATTTTACAGTATAGGGTGCAGTGAATACATACAATTTCCAAATTTAGAGTGCTCTTAAATGGCGTGTTGTGCACGAAGAGCAATTGCACTCGCCTTATGTGTCTGTGTGGTGTGGATTCGCGAGCACTTTTATTCTCGGTCCGTTCTTCTTTGAAGAGAAGACATCCAGAGGACTTCTCAGCTGTTCCGTGACGTGTGCACGTTACCGAGACCTCCTTGTACAACACGTGATTCCTGCGTTGGAAGTGCGCAACTGTGTGGAAACCACTGTTTCCGTGCAATGTGGTGCAACACCGTACATCACTCGCCCAGGGAAAGTGGAACGTGTCAAACAAATAACACACCTTAAATTGAATTTCTGAAATAATTCCAGTTAACTCGCTATGTCACACGACATAGTTATGTGAAAATGTATCAATTATTGATAGGCAAAGCGAATAAATAATCTGGCATTTCGTGAGTATAAACCACCAACTCTCACACTAGTAATTTGCCAGGCCCCAGCTGCAAGCCGCAGTTATCATGGAAGGAGAATATTTATGACAGGATGCCCTCCCGCATTCGGCTGACACAGCAGGACATCTGGCGGACGCAATGAGACTCCACTGCGTAGGCCGCTGGCAAGAGCAGCCCTTATCCGTGCTTTTAACAACGACTCTTCGGAAAGCCTTTCTTCAGGAAAACGGCTAGAGATGGCAGATAAACGCCCAAGAAATCCAACTCAAAGCACTGGTGACTCACTGTAGCCACCTGTGTTAAAACTCTCATGAAAGAAAAAGCTGTTTATCTCAGTATTACGTAGCAGAAGTTAAACTCTGCCCTACGAAAGAAATGACACGTGTGATAGGCTACAAAAACTCTGGTGGGTGGAGTTATAACAAGTACGAACACTCTGACTGGGCAGAAAGAAAACGCGTGGCCACCAAACTTTGATACAGGCAAATTGCAGACAGAGTAATTCGCTTCTCCTCTTGCACAAATCGTAGAGTGTTTGAGCAAGGCGACTTACGCCGCGCTGAGACGATTGCGAGAGTCATTATGTGAACACTTGCTCACAGGCTCACCCTAACTCGTAAGGAGTCCCCTAGTACGGAGAATCACACCGATCTCTGACAGTTAGTGCTTGCGAGCGATTTGAGGGCAACAACATATGTGCTATTCCAGCCAAATAGCGTGGACCAGCCAATTAACTTAGCCAGGGACACAGATGTGGCGTCTTGTTCACCTCTCTAGTGCTGATATGCAACAAATTCTGTAAGCAGCGGTTAATAGTAAAATCAACATTACACCTTTCTCACTTGTTTGACCTATTCTGCTACATTCCATTCCTGATACATTATACACTCCTGGAAATGGAAAAAAGAACACATTGACACCGGTGTGTCAGACCCACCATACTTGCTCCGGACACTGCGAGAGGGCTGTACAAGCAATGATCACACGCACGGCACAGCGGACACACCAGGAACCGCGGTGTTGGCCGTCGAATGGCGCTAGCTGCGCAGCATTTGTGCACCGCCGCCGTCAGTGTCAGCCAGTTTGCCGTGGCATACGGAGCTCCATCGCAGCCTTAACACTGGTAGCATGCCGCGACAGCGTGGACGTGAACCGTATGTGCAGTTGACGGACTTTGAGCGAGGGCGTATAGTGGGCATGCGGGAGGCCGGGTGGACGTACCGCCGAATTGCTCAACACGTGGGGCGTGAGGTCTCCACAGTACATCGATGTTGTCGCCAGTGGTCGGCGGAAGGTGCACGTGCCCGTCGACCTGGGACCGGACCGCAGCGACGCACGGATGCACGCCAAGACCGTAGGATCCTACGCAGTGCCGTAGGGGACCGCACCGCCACTTCCCAGCAAATTAGGGACACTGTTGCTCCTGGGGTATCGGCGAGGACCATTCGCAACCGTCTCCATGAAGCTGGGCTACGGTCCCGCACACCGTTAGGCCGTCTTCCGCTCACGCCCCAACATCGTGCAGCCCGCCTCCAGTGGTGTCGCGACAGGCGTGAATGGAGGGACGAATGGAGACGTGTCGTCTTCAGCGATGAGAGTCGCTTCTGCCTTGGTGCCAATGATGGTCGTATGCGTGTTTGGCGCCGTGCAGGTGAGCGCCACAATCAGGACTGCATACGACCAAGGCACACAGGGCCAACACCCGGCATCATGGTGTGGGGAGCGATCTCCTACACTGGCCGTACACCACTGGTGATCGTCGAGGGGACACTGAATAGTGCACGGTACATCCAAACCGTCATCGAACCCATCGTTCTACCATTCCTAGACCGGCAAGGGAACTTGCTGTTCCAACAGGACAACGCACGTCCGCATGTATCCCGTGCCACCCAACGTGCTCTAGAAGGTGTAAGTCAACTACCCTGTCCAGCAAGATCTCCGGATCTGTCCCCCATTGAGCATGTTTGGGACTGGATGAAGCGTCGTCTCACGCGGTCTGCACGTCCAGCACGAACGCTGGTCCAACTGAGGCGCCAGGTGGAAATGGCATGGCAAGCCGTTCCACAGGACTACATCCAGCATCTCTACGATCGTCTCCATGGGAGAATAGCAGCCTGCATTGCTGCGAAAGGTGGATATACACTGTACTAGTGCCGACATTGTGCATGCTCTGTTGCCTGTGTCTATGTGCCTGTGGTTCTGTCAGTGTGATCATGTGATGTATCTGACCCCAGGAATGTGTCAATAAAGTGTCCCCTTCCTGGGACAATGAATTCACGGTGTTCTTATTTCAATTTCCAGGAGTGTATATGGAAACGTGTCTGTACATCTTTCTTGCATTCGCAGTACCAGATTTGCATCTGGTGGCCAAAATTGGAACTAATTTGTTCCAGCGTAAGTTGGTTCCACATTAACGCATTAGCAAGTCTATTATGTTTCGCTGCCATAAGATAATTACAGCCCACACCCGACCTCTGGGATTAGCTGCACTTTAATTACAACCACCCGGTACTTTTCGAATACTAATTGTACAAGTGTGGTGCTCTCACTGTAACTTCACACACTTCCGTGACTGTTTCACTGAAGATAAGTCAACGGCATGCTGTGAAAGAGCAGCATTAATGGCCTGTACAGACTACAGCCACCAACCTACCTGCTTGCAGCACTAGCTGTGGCCAGCGTGGCCAATTCATTTAGACTTAAGCTTCAGCAATCCCATTAATAACACTGAACGACAATGCAAGTGAACTTAATAGTAACTGAAATTATCCTGCGCTGTTGACCACAGCAGACCGTTTGATAATTGACGCTTGTACAGAAGAGAATTATAGTAAACTATATGTACAGTATACCAGTAGAGACTGACATGGGGGAGCATCAGTTTTTGTTTCAGAGAAATACAGGAACAAGGGAGGCAATATTGACCTTACAGCTTATCACAAAAAATGGTTCAAATGGCTCTAAGCACTATGAGACTTAACATCTGAGGTCATCAGCCCCCTAGACTTAGAACTACTTAAACCTCAATAACCTAAGGACATCACACACACCCATGCCCGAGGCAGGGTTTGAACCTGCGACCGTAGCAGCAGCGCGGTTCTACACTGAAGCGCCTAGAACCGATTGGTCGCAGCGGCCGGCTACAGCTTATCACAGAAAACAGGTTTAAGAAAGAGACACCTATGTTTATAGCATTTACAGATTTTGAGAGAGCTTTCGACAGGGTTGACTGTGATACAGTATTTGAGACTCTGCAGTAATTATGTATAATATTTGTGTTGTTGATGAGGTGTTACATTTTTCAAAGTTCTATTCGTTTAGTTTTATCCAACATCACTTAAGAAATATAGAAGTGGGTATATTTGAATCCTTTATGCACAACACAAGTACACAGAAGGGCTAGCTTCACAAAATCCAAGAATAAACTTGCCATTGATGGAAATATTATGAGACAAATTTGAAATTTCCACCTGTTTATACGTTTAAACTATTGTTGTTGTTGTTGTGGTCTTCAGTCCTGAGACTGGTTTGATGCAGCTCTCCATGCTACTCTATCCTGTGCAAGCTTCTTCATCTCCCAGTACCTACTGCAACCTACATCCTTCTGAATCTGCTTAGTGTATTCATCTCTTGGTCTCCCCCTACGATTTTTACCCTCCACGATGCCCTACAATACTAAATTGGTGATCCCTTGATGCCTCAGAACATGTCCTACCAACCGATCCCTTCTTCTGGTCAAGTTGTGCCACAAACTCCTCTTCTCCCCAATCCTATTCAGTACCTCCTCATTAGTTATGTGATCTACCCATCTAATCTTCAGCATTCTTCTGTAGCACCACATTTCGAAAGCTTCTATTCTCTTCTTGTCCAAACTATTTACCGTCCATGTTTCACTTCCATACATGGCTACACTCCATACAAATACTTGCAGAAATGACTTCCTGACACTTAAATCTATACTCGATGTTAACAAATTTCTCTTCTTCAGAAACGCTTTCCTTGCCATTGCCAGTCTACATTTTATATCCTCTCTCCTTCGACCATCATCGGTTATTTTGCTCCCCAAATAGCAAAACTCCTTTACTACTTTAAGTGTCTCATTTCCTAATCTAATACCCTCAACATCACCCGACTTAATTCGACTACATTCCACATTCCATTATCCTCGTTTGGCTTTTGTTGATGTTCATCTTATATCCTCCTTTCAAGACACCATCCATTCCGTTCAACTGCTCTTCCAAGTCCATTGCAGTCTCTGACAGAATTACAATGCCATCGGCGAACCTCAAAGTTTTTATTTCTTCTCCATGGATTTTAATACCTACTCCGAATTTTTCTTTTGTTTCCTTTACTGCTTGCTCAATATACAGATTGAATAACATCGAGGAGAGGCTACAACCCTGTCTTACTCCCTTCCCAACCGCTGCTTCCCTTTCATGTCCCTAGACTCTTATAACTGCCATCTGGTTTCTGTACAAATTGTAAATAGCCTTTCGCTCCCTGTCTTTTACCCCTGCCACCTTTAGAATTTGAAAGAGAGTATTCCAGTCAACATTGTCAAAAGCTTTCTCTAAGTCTACAAATCCTAGAAACGTAGGTTTGCCTTTCCTTAATCTTTCTTCTAAGGTACGTCGTAAGGTCAGTATTGCCTCACGTGTTCCAGTATTTCTACGGAATCCAAACTGATCTTCCCCGAGGCCGGCTTCTACTAGTTTTTCCATTCGTCTGTAAAGAATTCGTGTTAGTATTTTGCAGCTGTGGCTTATTAAACTGATTGTCCGGTAATTTTCACATCTGTCAACACCTGCTTTCTTTGGGATTGTAATTATTATATTCTTCTTGAAGTCTGAGGGTATTTCACCTGTTTCATACATCTTGCTCACCAGATGGTAAAGTTTTGTCAGGACTGGATCTCCCAAGGCCGTCAGTAGTTCCAATGGAATGTTGTCTACTCCGGGGGCCTTGTTTCGACTCAGGTCTTTCAGTGCTCTGTCAAACTCTTCACGCAGTATCGTATCTCCCATTTCATCTTCATCTACATCCTCTTCCATTTCCATAATATTGTCCTCAAGTACATCGCCCTTGTATAGAACCTCTATATACTCCTTCAACCTTTCTGCTTTCCCTTCTTTGCTTAGAACTGGGTTTCCATCTGAGCTCTTGATGTTCATACAAGTGGTTCTCTTATCTCCAAAGGTCTCTTTAATTTTCCTGTAGGCAGTATCAATCTTACCCCTAGTGAGAAAAGCCTCTACATCCTTACATTTGTCCTCTAGCTATCCCTGCTTAACCATTTTGCACTTCCTGTCGATCTCATTTTTGAGACGTATGTATTCCTTTTTGCCTGCTTCATTTACTGCATTTTTATATTTTCTCCTTTCATCAATTAAATTCAATATTTCTTCTGTTACCCAAGGATTTCTACTAGCCCTCGACTTTTTACCTATTTGATCCTCTGCTGCCTTCACTACTTCATCCCTCAAAGCTACCCATTCCTCTTCTACTGTATTTCTTTCCCCCATTCCTGTCAATTGTTCCCTTATGCTCTCCCTGAAACTCTATACAACCTCTGGTTCTTTCAGTTTATCCAGGTCCCATCTCCTTAAATTCCCACCTTTTTGCAGTTTCTTCAGTTTTAATCTACAGGTCATAACCAATAGATTGTGGTCAGAGTCCACATCTGCCCCTGGAAATGTCTTACAATTTAAAACCTGGTTCCTAAATCTCTGTCTTACCATTATATAATCTATCTGATACCTTTTAGTATCTCCAGGGTTCTTCCATGTATACAACCTTCTATCATGATTCTTAAACCAAGTGTTAGCTATGATTAAGTTGTGCTCTGTGCAAAATTCTACCAGACGGCTTCCTCTTTCATTTCTTAGCCCCAATCCATATTCACCTACTACATTTCCTTCTCTCCCTTTTCCTACTGACGAATTCCAGTCACCCATGACTATTAAATTTTCGTCTCCCTTCACTATCTGAATAATTTCTTTTATTTCATCATACATTTCTGCAATTTCTTCGTCATCTGCAGAGCTAGTTGGCATATAAACTTGTACTACTGTAGTAGGTGTGGGCTTCGTATCTATCTTGGCCGCAATAATGCGTTCACTATGCTGTTTGTAGTAGCTTACCCGCATTCCTATTTTCCTATTCATTATTAAACCTACTCCTGCATTACCCCTATTTGACTTTGTGTTGATAACCCTGTAGTCACCTGACCAGAAGTCTTGTTCCTCCTGCCACCGAACTTCACTAATTCCCACTATATCTAACTTTAACCTATCCATTTCCCTTTTCAAATTTTCTAACCTACCTGCCCGATTAAGGGATCTGACATTCCACGCTCCGATCCGTAGAACGCCAGTTTTCTTTCTCCTGATAACGACGTCCTCTTGAGTAGTCCCCGCCCGGAGATCCGAATGGGGGACTATTTTACCTCCGGAATATTTTACCCAAGAGGACGCCATCATCATTTAATCATACAGTAAAGCTGCATGCCCTCGGGAAAAATTACGGCCGTAGTTTCCCCTTGCTTTCAGCCGTTCGCAGTACCAGCACAGCAAGGCCGTTTTGGTTGTTGTTACAAGGCCAGATCAGTCAATCATCCAGACTGTTGCCCTTGCAACTACTGAAAAGGCTGCTGCCCCTCTTCAAGAACCACACGTTTGTCTGGCCTCTCAACAGATACCCCTCCGTTGTGGTTGTACCTACGATACGGCTATCTGTATCGCTGTGGCACGCAAGCCTCCCCACCAACGGCAAGGTCCACGGTTCATGGGGGGGTACATTTAAACTATTGTTAAATAAAATAATAGCTTGTTGTGTCTAGGAAACCTGCGTTCTCGGTTGACTAGCCAAACAATCAACCAACTCATATTAATGAGTTTTATTACAAAGAGACAATTACAGATAGTTAACTTTGGCAATTACACAGATGTGTCACAAGCAAAGGGCGACATATGAAATAATCGGTCTTTGCAGTGACTGCTGATCTCTTAACGACAAAAAGTCTGTTCTGCACTGCTATCGAAGTGGCTAATCTTGAAGCTGCTATCAAAGTGGTTAATCTTGAAACTGCTATTGAGTGGTCTCCTTCAGTCAGGCGCGGCACTTATGTCCCCTTCACATGGGGGCCGTTGCTGTCACGTTGTCGTCCTGGAAGACGGTCAGTCAGCATGCGATTGGCTGACCTGTTCTCACAGCCTTCTCTTCTCTGTCGTTCCCGACTGGCGTGCTGGCGGTTGACATTACGCCCCCCCCCCCCCCCCCGAAAGGGTCAGCAACGGGAGGGAAGGTAGGAGCATGGACGCTCTGATGGACCGAAAGCTGAGGCTGCAGGGGAAAACACCGAAACACCGAAAATGCAAGATGCATGGCACCTGCTACCGAAATATAAATTGTTTTAAATTGTACGTAAATATATGTAATTAAAATGCTTTCTTTTAATAAGTAATGACATTGCTTTACTGTATGTGTACATTTAGGTAAAAGTCTGTTGACGTTTCATTGTATTTATCTGTGTTTTACTGTGAAACTTATAAGCTCTGGGAAAAAGCCAAAGGAATTGTTATTTGCATCGACTAGCAACGACAATAGCAGTGCTTGTCCGTTGTAAAATCTTTGGCTAGGGAGTTGTTGCGCAGCAGAGCGCGCGGAGAGAAAGGAGACGGGTTTCAGCGCTTGTAGTGTGCGGAAGTGGTGTTAACGCTCTCGCAGTAGACGAGTACCATTTCGGCGGCATGATGTACTCGCGCCGGCCAGATGACTAGTAGCAGGAGTAAGGGCAGTGGACGGTTGGAAGAGGCTGTCTTAATTACGATTGCCCATTCCTATAATTAGCCGTGGCCCCACAAGATGCTACCGTCTTCGACAACAGCAGCAGTTCCAGCAACACAGATTCGTCGTCGGCTCCGAGTTTCGGCGCACACGCAGCACTGAAGTAAGACTGACTGTTCATTGGTAGAAAGTATTAACGGCTAACCCAGAAGCACAACTGAATGTGATTTGATTAATGAACTTTATGTAAACAATAATCAGCTAAATTCAGGGCGATTGTATCCTCATTGCCCCCAGACATTGTTACCAAGCAGGGTCCTTGTTCCCTTTTTCCCCTTATATGCTAACCAAAGTTTGAGAATCTATCAGTGGAAAAAATCCAAATCTAAAGCAAATGCACAAATTAAGAGTGCGGAAGTATTATTTATTTTACATATATCTTGGAGCACATGGATGTTTGGTTTGGTACGTATTCTAGTATTTAATTCTGTTCAAGTCAGTAAAAGAGGCTCAGTTGTTCGGACAATAATATGAAATCGAATTTGAAAAATTAGTGTCAAAAAACGTGACAACCTTCAGTTGCCACGTCAGTGTTTAATAATAAATGTTTTTCTTTCCCATCATCTCGTATACGGGATTTTGGATGTAAATCGCCCTAATGGGCTGGCGACCGTAATTATTTCCATTTCGTTCACTAGTGTAACTTTTGGATCGATGATCAGTGGTACCCCTTTTCTGCTTACGACAAGCAGAGAATTTTTTTGGTGCAGCGGACTGATTTTCCGCACATGTGTGACACTGTGACGTCATCTATTCTAGTTGGGCGTTCATAACCTGCCAAGTACAGGGCCGACCGCTATTTCATTCGAACAATCCCCTAGTATCCGTTGTGAAGTAACTGCTACACTTCTTTTCACAAAGCTTTGGGGATCAACACACATGACCGTCCACTGTCATTCTGAATAAGAACCACACCTTGCTGTATAGCGAGGCTATGCTGACCTGCGAAGTATGGACGCTATGCTGTGCAGCGAGCGAGGCCAAGAGGTGCGAATGTACGTATTTTAGCAAAATGTTCAAATCTGAATCAACTTCTGTAGCCTTTGCGATTTTCTTGTAGTTCAGAGGAAAGGAATGAAGCAATTGCGGGCACAAATCCCGGACGAGCCCCGAATTACGGGCTTTCAAATTGTAAAGTGATGATGTGATGGCCCTCAACTACATACCCCCAGACTCAGAGTTGAAATATTAAAAGTTTTGGCTGTTTTCGTTGTCTAGGGGCTGGGATACGTAGTTGCCACATTACAAGCCAAATACTGCTAAGTCTACAGTATACCATAGAAATATGCACAGGAATCGAATGCTCGAAGATTCCTATCACTCGGCAATTGCGAATTTTGAACGTGACATACCCATTTATAAATGAAAGATTGCAATTATTTAAAATCTGCAGGTACTATTTTAACGACTTTAAATGATGAGTACGATAGTAGAAGTAGACAACTGGCCATTAAAACTGCTACACCATGAAGAAACGGAGATGATAGATCCTGAGAAATCAGTACCTAGAACAAACACCTCTGGCCGTAATAATGACCTTGATACGCCTGGGCATTGAGTCAAACAGAGATCGGATGGCGTGTACAGGTACAGCTGCCCATGCAGCTTCAACGCGATACCACAGTTCATCAAGAGTAGTGACTGGCGTATTGTGACGAGCCAGTTGCTCGGCCACCATTAACCAGACGTTTTCAGTTGGTGAGAGATCTGGAGAATGTGCTGGCCAGGACAGCAGTCGAACATTTTCTGTATCCAGAAAGGCCCGTACAGGATCTGAAACATACGGTCGTGCATTATCCTGCTGAAATGTAGGGTTTCGCAGGGATCGAATGAAGGGTAGAGCCACGGGTCGTAACACATCTGAAATGTAACGTCCACTGTTCAAAGTGCCGTCAATGCGAACAAGAGGTGACGGAGATGTGTAACCAATGACACACCATACCATCACGCCGGGTGATACGCCAGTATGGCGATGAGGAATTCACGCTTCCAATGTGCGTTCACCGCGATGTCGTCAAACACGGATGCGACCATCGTGATGCTGTAAACAGAACCTGGATTCATCCGAAAAAACGACGGTTTGCCAATCGTGCACCCAGGTTCGTCGTCCAGTACACCATCGCAGGCGCTCCTGTCTGTGATGCAGCGTCAAGGGTAACCGCAGCCACGGTCACCGAGCTTATAGTCCATGCTGCTGCAAACGTCTTTGAACTTTTCCTGCAGATGGTTGATGTCTTGCAAACGTCCCCATCTGTTGACTCAGGTATCGAGACGCGGCTGCACGATTCGTTACAGCTATGCGGATAAGATGCCTGTCATCTCGAGTGCTAGTGATACGAGGCCGGTGGGAATCAGCACGGCGTTCCGTATTACCCTCCTGAACCCACCGATTCCATTTTCTGCTAACAGTCATTGGATCTCGACCAACGCGAGCAGCAATGTCGCGATACGATAAACCGGAATCGCGATAGGCTACAATCCGACCTTTATCAAAATCGAAAACGTGATGGTACGCATTTCTCCTCCTTACACGAGGCATCACAACAACGTTTCACCAGGCAACGCCGGTCAACTGCCGTTTGTGTATGAGAAATCGGTTGGAAACTTTCCTCATGTCAGCACGTTGTAGGTGTCGCCACCGGCGCCAACCTTGTGTGAATGCTCTATAAAGCTAATCATTTGCATATCACAGCATCTTCTTCTTGCCTGTTAAATTTAGTGTCTGTAGCACGTGATTTTCGTGGTGTAGCAATTTTAATGGCTAGTAGTGTACTCTTGAGAGTGTGATATTTTTGCAAAATACTTATTGGTGTCGATAGTCTAGTAATTAAATAAAATATAAGTTGAATAACAGGGAAACAATAGATTCCTACTGCATATAATTAGTTATGAACGACAACAAAGCTCGCGAGACATTCACTTCTGAACGCATACTACATCTTCACGGAATTCTCGCAAGTTCACAAGTCGGCACTCCGAAGTTTTTCTATCTCTCGCCACCACGCGCAAACCGCTCCACTCTCCGAGTGTTCCCCGCGACCGTGTGTTCGTCGCGCCGTCGCATCCAGCCCCCCCCCCCCCCCCCCCAGTGTCCTTAAATACTGTCCCTCCTGTGCCGTACTGCCCATCACTCTTCTCCCACTTCCATCCAGTCTCTTCACTCACGAGTGCTGTGATTGGCTAGAGCGCTCCCGCCACATCTTCAAGTCAACGCAACCACACAAACATAATGAAACACATTCGAAATACTGGATTTACATTTAAATGACTTGAAATTAAATAAATTTTCCTACGGATGGACCATAAACAAGCTATAACACACATTAATAGATACAAAAACAAATTAAATAAACATATATCAAAGGAATAGAACACGATGTAGGCCAGTAGCCTAATGTCTGTGCTTTCTAAAACACAATAAATATTTAACCAATTTCTTTATGAATAGTATATATCGGATATAAACAAAGACATAGACGAATAAATATATTTATAAGTATGCTGCTACCATCTCTTCGTGTAACTGTGGAGTACTTATGACGAGACACGATCAGTAGTAATCGGCCACTTTGACCTCCAATAACTCATGTACTATTCAGGTCACATGCCTGTAATTTATACCAATTTAGGTTTACGCTAATAGCTTTCTGAAGACACTTTGATCGCCAAACTCGGATGAACCACTTAGATTTTGGAAATTCGTTGCAGGGTGTTACTTGTATAATTTACTATCAGATACTACACTTTAAACTAATAAAGATATTGAAAATCCGATTGGACCATCAGAATCGTCATGCAAGTACTTGTTTCTTTTTGAGGTATCGTGATTCCTCTGGCTACTATTAATTTCTATATGAACTGTGAAATGTCTGCCATTAAGGTTTCACAAAGTACGCCGTCTTTGGCACTCCCAGCATGTCTCCTTCATCGACACAGCGTCACCGTGGAATTCCCAGCAATGCGGCCGATTGACCATGGCTAACGTCCCTCACCACGTGGCCGCCGACGAACCGTGGTCTGCCCACGGAGAGGCCTCGGCGTGGCCACGCCAACTCCGAACGTGGAATATTTTCAGGGCGCCACAACTCGCCTGTTACCTCACACAATTCAGAATCCTGTGCATCGATGTGACAACAAGATGCAGCAGAAGCGTCAAAGTCTGTATCAGGGCCAATCGGCAGACTTGAAAGAGCGTCCACGTTACCATGTTTAGCTATCGGACAATACACAATCTCGCACTGGTATTGAGACATCAACAAAGCCCATTTTGCAATTTTTTTGGCACTTTGTACAGAAATTGGCTTCATCGGATGAAACAAGGACTGCAATGGCTTGTGATCTGTTACTAAATAGAATTTTCTGCCAAATAGTGGTGGAATTTGGTGACACCATACACAATAGTCTCTCTATTTGTGAATTGTTACACTGAGCTTCGGACAACACTTTTGATGCGAAAGCAATAGTCCCGTCGTTATCAACAAATCTGTGCGAAAGCACTGCACCGATTTCGTAAGAGGAATCATGAACTTGCAACACAACTGGTTTGTCAGGATCGAAGTGAACCAAGTATCGATAACTGAGCAATGCATCTTTAAGTTTTTGAAAAGCTTCTTGGCACTCATCTGTCCAAACGAATGGGACGTTATTGCGACGCAAGCGATGCAATGGACCTGCAATTTGTGCAGCATTGCTACGAACCGAATATAATAGCTCATTTTCCCTAAAACTGACTGCAATTCTGCAATTCTGTGACATTGCGGGGAACTGACAAATATAGTATGGCTAACAAATCATCTGAACAGGATGCACACCTTGACTGTTTATGATATGGCCAAGATACTCCATCTCAGGTTAAAAAAAAAAAATCACACTTATCCAGTGTACACATTAGTCCTGCATCAGATAACACGAGAAACAAAGCACGTAAATTTGCAGGTGTACGATCTGCTACGACAATATCATCTAATTGGTTTGAACAGTTTGGTACTTTCGCAATCAGCTGTTCCAAATACCGTTGCAAAATGGCGGGTGCGAAAGCGCTGACAAACGGCAAACGCAAATATTTAAACAAGCCCAAATGAGAGTTCACAAGACACACAGTTTGAGATTCTTTATCTAATGGTGTTTGAAGATATGCGTCGTGCAAATCAATTTCTGAAAAGCAGCGACCAGCGTCTAATCTGTCCATGAAATCGTCTGGACGTCGTAATGGGTAAGTATCAATCACAGTTTGTGGCTTAGCTGTAGACGTAAAGTCAATACAGAGGCGGATGCGACCTAAAGGTTTGGGGAGCAAAACCAGTGGACTTTCCCATTGACTAGCTTGTACGGGCGCATAGCTCCTCTATCTTGCAATTCTTTAAGGGGGGTAGGACGTCAAACGGGCCGACTTGGAGCAGGAAAGGCACGACAGGACATTTTAATTTCCACTGTCTATACTTTTACAAATAAATTCATAAAACTTTGTCAGCATGACCAGGAAGGATTCAGAATTCACACTAATAGCAGTGGAATTTCGAGAACATAACCAAATAATTTTTTTTACATGTGAAATTTCACCATTTTTTCACTTACTAGTGGCTGCATTTGTTGCTATAGGTACACTTTTCTTCACAAGTAAGAGAGATTCTTCGTTGAATTTTGCACAGCATGCAAACCATACTTAAAGGTGTATGAAACTCTAGGATTTTCAAAATCTATTAAAAACTGTGGTAAAAATTGAGGTAATTAACTATAAAATTTGTGTTTTTTGTAAACATGGTTTAAAATACAACAGCTCATTCGTTTTTTCATAAATTAAATAAATTCTAGAGTTTCATACACCTGTAAGTATGTTATGTAAGCTGTGCAAAATTTATCGAAGAATCTCTCTAACTTATGAAGAAAAGTGTACCTATAGCAACAAATGCTGCCATTAGCAAGTGAAAAAGTTGATGAAATTTGACACGTAAAAAATTTTATTTCGTTATGTTTTCGAACTTCCACTGCAATGAGTGTGAATCATGAATCCTTCCTGGTGATGCTGACAAAGTTTTATGAATTTATTTGTAAAAGTATAGACACTGGAAATTAAAATGTCCTGTGGTGCCTCTCCTGCTCCAAGTCGGCCGGTTTGACGTCCTACACCCCTTAAGTTTAGCGGCTACTTTGTCCCATAGTACGATGTAAACAGTTCTGGCCCGGCAAAATTTTGGCTGGACATTGTCCTTCGTACTAATATATGCAACAAAATTGTTAGCCTTACCTAAACCTTTAGAAAAGAGTTCAGGCAATTCTTTCAGTGAGCTAGTTACACTGTCTTTAGCATTGAATGCAGTCACCGACAACACGTTGTCCTGAAAGCCAAACAAATCTCACGAATCAAGGCCAAATATGTTCTCACAACGGCGGGATTGTAGCACAGTGAAAGTTAAGAGTTTGCGTATGCGATAGATACATGGCAGGCTAAGTGCATTTTCCAAGAACATTATACACTACTGGCCATTAAAATTGGTACACCAAGAAGAAATGCAGATGATAAACGGGTATTCAATGGAGAAATATACTATACTAGAACTGACATGTGATTACATTTTCACGCAGTTTGCGTGCACAGATCCTGAGAAATCAGCACCCAGAACAACCACCTCTGGCCGTAATAATGGTCTTGATACGCCTGGGCATTGAGTCAAACAGAGCTTGGATGGCGTGTACAGGTACAGCTGCCCATGCAGCTTCAACACGATACCACAGTTCATCAAGAGTAGTGGCTGGCGTATTGTGACGAGCCAGTTGCTCGGCCACCATTGACCAGAAGTTTTCAGTTGGTGAGAGATCTGGAGAATGTGCTGGCCAGGGCAGCAGTCGAACATTTTCTGTATGCAGAAATGGCCGTACAGGACATGCAACATGCGGTCGTGCATTATCCTGCTGAAATGTAGGGTTTCGCAGGGATCGAATGAGGGGTAGAGCCACGGGTCGTAACACATCTGAAATGTAACGTCCACTGTTCAAAGTGCCGTCAATGCGAACAAGAGGTGACCGAGACGTGTAACCAATGGCACTCCTTACCATCACGCCGGGTGATACGCCAGTATGGCGATGACGAATACACGGTTCCAATGTGCGTTCACCGCGATGTCGCCAAACACGGATACGACCATCATGATGCTGTAACAGAACCTGGATTCATCCGCAAAAATGACGTTTTGCCATTCGTGCACCCAGGTTCGTGCACCATCGCAGGCGCTCCTGTCTGTGATGCAGCGTCAAGGGTAACCGCAGCCGTGGCCTCCGAGCTGATAGTCGATGCTGCTGCAAACGCCGTCGAACTGTTCGTGGAGATGGTTATTGTCTTGCAAACGTCCCCATCTGTTGACTCAGAGATCGAGACGTGGGTGCACGATCCGTTACAGCCATGCGGATAAGATGCCTCTCATCTCGACTGCTAATGATGCGAGGCCGTTGGGACCCAGCACGACGTTCCGTATTACCCTCCTGAACCCACCGATTCCATATTCTGCTAACAGTCATTGGATCTCGACCAACGCGAGCAGCAATGTCGCGATGCGACAAACCGCAATCGCGATAGGCTACAATCCGACCTTTATCAAAGTCGGAAACGTGATGGTACGCATTTCTCCTCCTTACACTAGGCATCACAACATCGTTTCACCAGGCAACGCCTGTCAACTGCTGTTTGTGTATGAGAAATCGGTTGGAAACTTTCCTCGTGTCAGAACGTTCTAGGTATCGCCACCGGCGCCAACCTTGTGTGAATGCTCTGAAAAGCTAATCATTTGCATATCACAGCACCTTCTTCCTGTCGGTTAAATGCACGTCATCTTCGTGATGTAGCAATTTTAATGGCCGGTAGTGTAAGCCGTCAGGTGCGTGTTTGTTCGATATACGCGTGGGGAGCCAAACAGTTAATATGTGTGATGATCCAGCAATGTAACACACTACTTAAACTAACTTATGCTAAGAACAAGACACACACATCTAAGCCCGAGGGAGGACTCGAAACTCCGGCGGGAGGGGCGGCGCAATCCGTCACATGGCGCCTGCGCGCAGCTGAATTTCCTTCTTTCCATTGGCCACTTCTTCCCCCCTCCCCCCCCCCCCCCCGGGTTCCTTTCAGCTTTTTTTTGGGCCTTGTTATCTTTAAAACGGCCAAGGCAAACCACAATTTTTGTTTCTGTGTAAAACCAAAGGCGATCTCGTAAAACATAAACTTAATTAATTTAGATAAACAAATCACAACGGCAGGTCAGCGCTGTAACCTCTGAGTGTAGTCAATCAAGGAGACGTGTGCAGACCGCCACGGAATTTGTGGGTCCGTCGGTTGGCCGATAAGTTGGTACACGAGCGTGTGTGTGTGTGTGGGGGGGGGGGGGGGGCGGCGTAATTTACCATCGGCTTAATTACGAGGACGTGCTGAAAAGTAATGCCTGCGAATATTTTATGTAAAAGCACTTGAAGCTTTGTAAACAAAACAAACGTTATTAATATTCTACAATTTTATTCTTCATCTCTACTCCCAACGAGAGATAAGTTTGTTGATACCGTCTCTGTAGAATGTATTACATTGTTGTCGGAGCTATAACCTCACCTCTGGTAGTACAGTTTCATCACTATCAAAATGACGTCGTTGAAGATGTTCTTTTAAGTTTTGGAAACAGATGAAAAATTAATGGAGCCATGTCGGGCCTTTATGGAGAATGATCGATGACAATGAACCCAAGGACTCGAATTGTTGCAGATGTTGCAAAAAGCTCTTGTGTGGTCTGGCGTTGCCATGATGAAAGAGAGGGTGATCCACGTGTGGACGAACGCTTCGAATTGGAAACTCGATTACAGCTCGCTGCTTGTCACGCACCGGCATAGTTGCTTTGTACACCACCTTGTTAGACGATACAATTCGGAACCCCCTAGCGACAGAACCCTGAAAATATAGACATGAAGAATGAAGATGTAGAGTATTAATAACAACTAGAAGGAATGGAGAATGAAGATGTAGAGTTTTAATAACAACTACAGGGTGTTTCAAAAATGACCGGTATATTTGAAACGGCAATAAAAACTAAACGAGCAGCGATAGAAATACACCGTTTGTTGCAATATGCTTGGGACAACAGTACATTTTCAGGCGGACAAACTTTCGAAATTACAGTAGTTACAATTTTCAACAACAGATGGCGCTGCAAGTGATGTGAAAGATATAGAAGACAACGCAGTCTGTGGGTGCGCCATTCTGTACGTCGTCTTTCTGCTGTAAGCGTGTGCTGTTCACAACGTGCAAGTGTGCTGTAGACAACATGGTTTAATCCTTAGAACAGAGGATTTTTCTGGTGTTGGAATTCCACCGCCTAGAACACAGTGTTGTTGCAACAAGACGAAGTTTTCAACGGAGGTTTAATGTAACCAAAGGACCGAAAAGCGATACAATAAAGGATCTGTTTGAAAAATTTCAACGGACTGGGAACCTGACGGATGAACGTGCTGGAAAGGTAGGGCGACCGCGTACGGCAACCACAGAGGGCAACGCGCAGCTAGTGCAGCAGGTGATCCGACAGCGGCCTCGGGTTTCCGTTCGCCGTGTTGCAGCTGCGGTCCAAATGACGCCAACTTCCACGTATCGTCTCATGCGCCAGAGTTTACACCTCTATCCGTACAAAATTCAAACGCGACAACCCCTCAGCGCCGCTACCATTGCTGCACGAGAGACATTCGCTAACGATATAGTGCACAGGATCGATGACGGCGATATGCATGTGGGCAGCATTTGGTTTACTGACGAAGCTTATTTTTACCTGGACGGCTTCGTCAATAAACAGAACTGGCGCATATGGGGAACCGAAAAGCCCCATGTTGCAGTCCCATCGTCCCTGCATCCTCAAAAAGTGCTGGTCTGGGCCGCCATGTCTTCCAAAGGAATCATTGGCCCATTTTTCAGATCCGAAACGATTACTGCATCACGCTATCTGGTCATTCTTCGTGAATTTGTGGCGGTACAAACTGCCTTAGACGACACTGCGAACACCTCGTGGTTTATGCAAGATGGTGCCCGGCCACATCGCACGGCCGACGTCTTTAATTTCCTGAATGAATATTTCGATGATCGTGTGATTGCTTTGGGCTATCCGAAACATACAGGAGGCGGCGTGGATTGGCCTCCCTATTCGCCAGACATGAACCCCTGTGACTTCTTTCTGTGGGGACACTTGAAAGACCAGGAGTACCGCCAGAATCCAGAAACAATTGAACAGCTGAAGCAGTACATCTCATCTGCATGTGAAGCCATTCCGCCAGACACGTTGTCAAAGGTTTCGGGTAATTTCATTCAGAGACTACGCCATATTATTGCTACGCATGGTTGATATGTGGAAAATATCGTACTATAGAGTTTCCCAGACCGCAGCGCCATCTGTTGTTGAAAATTGTAACTACTGTAATTTCGAAAGTTTGTGTGCCTGAAAATTTACTGTTGTCCCAAGCATATTGCAACAAACGGTGTATTTCTATCGCTGCTCGTTTAGTTTTTATTGCCGTTTCAAATATACCGGTAATTTTTGAAACACCCTGTAGAAGGAAGTTCAGCGTTGGCCATAATTTTGATGATTTATTGACAGCAAAATCGACTTTCGATCACATAATGATTATCTTCAGTGGTGGAAGTTAAAAATTTCACATAGCGGTCAGTGAATTAGAAACAAAAGACCACAAATACACCTGAGTACAAACCAAATGTTGGTAAGAAGGTACCTTCCCTACAAATTAAAGCTAGTAGGCACTGGTGCCTAGGTATTAGCAGTAACACAAGCTATGAAACGATCACAATAACTGAAGCCGCTGTTTACATTCATCTATACAGCAGACCTCGGCGTGACAGGGGCTTGGAACGCCCTCTATGTGACATGTGTCACGTGAAGACTTAACATTACTTTATTTGGCAAGAGATTACCACAAAATACCAAATGTGCACTTGCAAATCATTAACTGAATATTCCAAATTTAAAGTTATACATTAAAAAAGCATAGCAAAAAGCAAGGGAGAAATGCACATCTTGCCAACATACACTGGCGTGTTATTTTCAAAACAACTTAAAAAACATGCAAGAATTAAATCAACAGGTAAAACTATAACGTGTCAGATTACAAGACTAGTAAAAAAGAAAAATATACAAATAACATGACATCAAATATAACAGAACTTGTTATAGCACAGTAACCGCCATCTGGCGTTGGATGTCAGAGGTACCAAGTTCTCAATTTACGTAAAAAGTACGCAAGAACAGGACCAATGACAACTGAAGGGAATCGTTCAACGTGATGGAAGTGCAACACTTCCGCAAATTGCTCCTGATTTCAATGCTGCGCCAGCAACAAGTGTCAGCGTGCGAACCATTCAACGCATCATCGATACGGGCATTCGGACCCAAAGGCCCGCTCGTGTACCCTTTATGACTGCATGACACAATGCTTTACGCCTCATCTGGGCCTGTCAACATCGACATTGGACTCTTGATGACTGGAAACATGTTGTCTGGTCGGACGAGTCTCGTTTCAAAATGTATCGAGCAGATGGACGTGTCCGGGTATGGAGACAACCTCATGAATCCATGGACCCTGCATGTCGGCAGGAGACTGTTCAAGCTTGTGGAGGCTCTGTAATGGTGTGCGGCGTGTGCAGTTGTGCGACCCCTGATACGTCTAGATACGACACAGGCAGGTACGTAAGCGTCCTGTCTGATAACCTGCATCCATTCACGTCCCTTGTGCATTCCGGCGGACTTGGGCAATTCCATCAGGACAATGCGACACTCGCGCGTCCAGAATTGCTGCAGAGCGACTCCGAGTTCAAACAATTCCGCTGGCCACCAAACTCCCCAGACATGAACATTATTAGTCACATCTGAAATGCCATGTAACGTGCTGTTCAGAAAAGATCTCTAGCCCCTCGTACTCTACATCTACATCTACATCTACATCCATACTCCGCAAGCCACCTGGCGGTGTGTGGCGGAGGGTACCCTGAGTTCCTCTATCGGTTCTCCCCTCTATTCCAGTCTCGTATTGTTCGTGGAAAGAAGGATTTCGGTATGCTTCTGTGTGGGCTCTAATCTCTCTGATTTTATCCTCATGGTGTCTTCGCGAGATATACGTAGGAGGGAGCAATATACTGCTTGACTCTTCGGTGAAGGTATGTTCTCGAAACTTTAACAAAAGCCCGTACCGAGCTACTGAGCGTCTCTCCTGCAGAGTCTTCCACTGGAGTTTATCTATCATCTCCGTAACGCTTTCGCGATTACTAAATGATCCTGTAACGAAGCGCGCTGCTCTCCGTTGGATCTTCTCTATCTCTTCTGTCGACCCTATCTGGTACGGATCCCACACTGCTGAGCAGTATTCAAGCAGCGGGCGAACAAGCGTACTGTAAGCTACTTCCTTTGTTTTCGGACTGCATTTCCTTAGGATTCTTCCAATGAATCTCAGTCTGGCATCTGCTTTACCGACGATCAACTTTATATGATCATTCCATTTTAAATCACACCTAATGCATACTCCCAGATATTTTATGGAATGAACTGCTTCCAGTTGCTGACTTGCTATTTTGTAGCTAAATGATAAAGGATCTATCTTTCTATGTATTCGCAGCACATTACACTTGTCTACAATCAGATTCAATTGCCATTCCCTGCACCATGCGTCAATTCGCTGCAGATCCTCCTGCATTTCAGTACAATTTTCCATTGTTACAACCTCTCGATACACCACAGCATCATCTGCAAAAAGCCTCGGTGAACTTCCGATGTCATCCACCAGGTCATTTATGTATATTGTGAATAGCAACGGTCCTATGACACTCCCCTGCGGCACACCTGAAATCACTCTCACTTCGGAAGACTTCTCTCCATTGAGAATGACATGCTGCGTTCTGTTATCCAGGAACTCCTCAATCCAATCACACAATTGGTCTGATAGTCCATATGCTCTTACTTTGTTCATTAAACGACTGTGGGGAAATGTATCGAACGCCTTGCGGAAGTCAAGAAACACGGCATCTACCTGCGAACCCGTGTCTATGGCCCTTTGAGTCTCGTTGACGAATAGCGCGAGCTGTGTTTCACACGATGGTCTTTGTTCGAAACCCATGCTGATTCCTACAGAGTAGATTTCTAGTCTCCAGAAAAGTAATTATACTCGAACATAATACGTGTTCCAAAATTCTATAACTGATCGACGTTAGAGATATAGGTCTATGGTTCTGCACATCTGTTCGACATCCCTCCTTGAAAACGGGGATGACCTGTGCCCTTTCCCAATCCTTCGGATTTAGTGACAGGCTGCAGAATTGATGGTGTCAGTTCCCTCCAGCACTACTTCAGACATTAGTCGAGTCCATGCCACGTCGTGTTGCGGCACTTATGCGTGCTCGCGGGGGCCCTACTCGATATTAGGCAGGTGCAACAGTTACTTGGGCTCTCCAGTGTATAAGAAGCACTCCGTCTTCAGGCCACAAGTGGCCCATCGGGACCATCCGACCGCCGTGTCATCCTCAGTTGAGGATGCGGATAGGAAGGGCGTGTGGTCAGCACACGGCTCTCCCGGTCGTTAAGATGGTTTTCTTTGACCGGAGCCGCTACTATTCGGTCGAGTAGCTCCTCAATTGGCATCACGAGGCTGAGTGCACCCCGAAAAACGGCAACAGCGCATGGCGGACTGGAGGGTCACCCATCCAAGTGCCGGCCACGCCCGACAGCGCTTAACTTCGGTGATCTCACGGGAACCGGTGTATCCACTGCGGCAAGACCGTTGCCTCTCCAGTGTATAAGCACGCCAAAAATTTTCGAACTCGGTTTTCTGGGAAACGGTTGAGAATTGCGTCTTCCTGTTTATATAAGTTGAAGTCCTAGTCGTGCTGTACGCACGCTGTCGGTGTGAATCGAATCGGTGACGGGAAGGCTGTACGTGTGCGTAACGAAGTTGCACCCAGTGTCAGCTGCGAAGGTGCAACACACATGGAGCCACACGTACCTCATGTCAGTGTTCCCTGAGTCGCAGGCGTCACCACTTCTTTGGGTGAGCGACACCACCGGATGTGGATCCTGCAGACAGTCTGCTTACCTCAGCCATAGGCGCCGACTTTTGAAAATCTTGGGGTATGCTCATCATGTTACACTTTAAAATTCATAATTAACCCTTATACACTCCTGGAAATGGAAAAAAGAACACATTGACACCGGTGTGTCAGACCCGCCATACTTGCTCCGGACACTGCGAGAGGGCTGTACAAGCAATGATCACACGCACGGCACAGCGGACACACCAGGGACCGCGGTGTTGGCCGTCGAATGGCGCTAGCTGCGCAGCATTTGTGCACCGCCGCCGTCAGTGTCAGCCAGTTTGCCGTGGCATACGGAGCTCCATCGCAGTCTTTAACACTGGTAGCATGCCGCGACAGCGTGGACGTGAACCGTATGTGCAGTTGACGGACTTTGAGCGAGGGCGTATAGTGGGCACGCGGGAGGCCGGGTGGACGTACCGCCGAATTGCTCAACACGTGGGGCGTGAGGTCTCCACAGTACATCGATGTTGTCGCCAGTGGTCGGCGGAAGGTGCACGTGCCCGTCGACCTGGGACCGGACCGCAGCGACGCACGGATGCACGCCAAGACCGTAGGATCCTACGCAGTGCCGTAGGGGACCGCACCGCCACTTCCCAGCAAATTAGGGACACTGTTGCTCCTGGGGTATCGGCGAGGACCATTCGCAACCGTCTCCATGAAGCTGGGCTACGGTCCCGCACACCGTTAGGCCGTCTTCCGCTCACGCCCCAACATCGTGCAGCCCGCCTCCAGTGGTGTCGCGACAGGCGTGAATGGAGGGACGAATGGAGACGTGTCGTCTTCAGCGATGAGAGTCGCTTCTGCCTTGGTGCCAATGATGGTCGTATGCGTGTTTGGCGCCGTGCAGGTGAGCGCCACAATCAGGACTGCATACGACCGAGGCACACAGGGCCAACACCCGGCATCATGGTGTGGGGAGCGATCTCCTACACTGGCCGTACACCACTGGTGATCGTCGAGGGGACACTGAATAGTGCACGGTACATCCAAACCGTCATCGAACCCATCGTTCTACCATTCGTAGACCGGCAAGGGAACTTGCTGTTCCAACAGGACAATGCACGTCCGCATGTATCCCGTGCCACCCAACGTGCTCTAGAAGGTGTAAGTCAACTACCCTGGCCAGCAAGATCTCCGGATCTGTCCCCCATTGAGCATGTTTGGGACTGGAGGAAGCGTCGTCTCACGCGGTCTGTACGTCCAGCACGAACGCTGGTCCAACTGAGGCGCCAGGTGGAAATGGCATGGCAAGCCGTTCCACAGGACTACATCCAGCATCTCTACGATCGTCTCCATGGGAGAATAGCAGCCTGCATTGCTGCGAAAGGTGGATATACACTGTACTAGTGCCGACATTGTGCATGCTCTGTTGCCTGTGTCTATGTGCCTGTGGTTCTGTCAGTGTGATCGTGTGATGTATCTGACCCCAGGAATGTGTCAATAAAGTTTCCCCTTCCTGGGACAATGAATTCACGGTGTTCTTATTTCAATTTCCAGGAGTGTATGATTATAGTAAAAAAGTAACTTAAAATACATGATCACTCACCTAAATAGGGCTCTGCTGTTAGTTTTCAGTCTTCGAAGTGCAGAAAACAAACGTTCTGCAAAACACGTGGCTACAGGTATCCTTAAAAGAAGTCGCAAAATTTTTCATATTCTAGTATAATGTTCTTCAGACCTACATACTTGTCATCCTCTGTCCTACTCCAGTATTGCACTACACCTTCAACGCTATCTAGTGTAACAGTATGCTGTCTTACCCACATCCAACAAAATACCTGCATGAAGAGTCAGTCTTACGCAGTTGAAATAGTCACCGTAAAAAGAAGTAACGTTATCTACGATCTTCTAACAAAAACTGTTCTGTTTGTACAAGATGTGACACTGTTTCTTTGTTTCGGGTGGAAATCTGCTTTTAAAGCTGCTTATCGATTGTTCCAGTTCCTTAAAAAATAAAGTTCCTCCATTTTCTTGAATACCTGATTAATTATGCTTGTTACCAACTCCTTTGGAGAAAAGAGAACCCCCTGGATGAATATCAAGAGCTCAGATGGAAACCCAGTTCTAAGCAAAGAAGGGAAAGCAGAAAGGTGGAAGGAGTTTATAAAGGGTCTATACAATGGCGATGTACTTGAGGACAATATTGTGGAAATGGAAGAGGATGTAGATGAAGATGAAATGGGAGATACGATACTGCGTGAAGAGTTTGACAGAGCACTGAAAGACCTGAGTCGAAAAAAGCCCCCGGGAGTAGACAACATTCCATTAGAACTACTGACGGCCTTGGGAGACCCAGTCCTGACAAAACTCTACCATCCGGTGAGCAAGATGTATGAGACAGGCGAAATTCCATCAGACTTCAAGAAGAATATAGTAATTCCAATCCCAAAGAAAGCAGGTGTTGACAGATGTGAAAATTACCGAACTATCAGCTTAATAAGCCACGTCTGCAAAATACTAACACGAATTCTTTACAGACGAATGGAAAAACTGGTAGAACTCGATGTCGGGGAAGATCAGTTTGGATTCCGTAGAAATGTTGGAACACGTGAGGCAATACTAACCTTACGACTTATCTTAGAAGAAAGATTAAGAAAAGGCAAACCTACGTTTCTAGCATTTGTAGACTTAGAGAAAGCTTTTGACAATGTTGACTGGAATAATCTCTTTCAAATTCTGAAGGTGGCACAGGTAAAATACAGGGAGCGAAAGGCTATTTACAATTTGTACAGAAACCAGATGGCAGTTATAAGAGTCGAGGGGCATGAAAGGGAAGCAGTGGTTGGGAAAGGAGTGAGACAGGGTTGTAGCCTCTCCCCGATGTTATTCAATCTGTATATTGAGCAAGCAGTAAAGGAAACAAAAGAAAAATTCGGAGTAGGTATTAAAATCCATGGAGAAGAAATAAAAACTTTACGGTTCGCCGATGACATTGTAATTATTTCAGAGACAGCAAAGGACTTGGAAGAGCAGCTGAACGGAATGGACAGTGGCTTGAAAGGAGGATATAAGATGAACATCAACGAAAGCAAAACGAGGATAATGGAATGTAGTCGAATGAAGTCGGGTGATGCTGAGGGAATTAGATTAGGAAATGAGACACTTAAAGTAGTAAAGGAGTTTTGCTATTTGGGGAACAAAATAACTGATGATGGTCGAAGTAGAGAGGATATAAAATGTATACTGGCAATGGCAAGGAAAGCATTTCTGAAGAAGAGAAATTTGTTAACATCGAGTATTGATTTAAGTGTCAGGAAGTCTTTTCTGAACGTATTTGTATGGAGTGTAGCCATGTATGGAAGTGAAACGTGGACGATAAAGAGTTTAGACACAAAGAGAATAGAAGCTTTCGAAATGTGGTGCTACAGAAGAATGCTGAAGATTAGATGGGTAGATCACATAACTAATGAGGAGGTATTCAATAGGATCGGGGAGAAGAGAAATTTGTGGCACATTTTGACTAGGAGAAGGGACCGGTTGGTAGGACATGTTCTGAGGCATCAAGGGATCACCAATGTAGTACTGGAGGGCAGCGCAGAGTTAAAAATTGTAGAGGGAGACCAAGAGATGAATACACTAAGCAGATTCAGAAGGATGTAGGTTGCAGTGGGTACTGGGAGATGAAGAGGCTTGCACAGGATAGAGTAGCATGGAGAGCTGCATCAAACCAGTAACTGGACTGAAGACTACAACTACAACAACCAACTCCTAATTTTAATGGCAGTTTTCTAGGTCTTAAAACATGGGAGACTTAATTGCAATGCATCACACTTTTCTTTAGCATGTTCCCAAAGTGATAAAATGTATCACTATTTCTGGCTCCCTCCGCTGAAGGCAAAGCAGCATCTACAGAATTACGAGCACGGCGGAAATTCAGTAAAACTTTTGGAAGTACTGCATTAAGTTTGTCTGTTCTTTGGAATAAAAAATTAGCATCTTGATCCGAAACAGAGTTTCAGATTCTTGCAGACGTTTCAGAAATACTTTAGCTTATACACCTGCATCACTTCTTTCATCGTGCTTATCATTAAGAAATTGCAAAAGAACTTCATAATTATTATCCATGCACAACTGTGACACAACATGGATGCACCATCTCGTTGGACAGAACGGTCTTAAACCTTAATCTGCTTCAATGTCATGAGAATCTGAAAGCAATTGTTTAAAATTTCCGAATTTTCCTAGCCGCGTGGGTGAACCACGAATAATGACAATTGTTCACAGAAACAGAATATCCTACTAATACATCCCTCACAGATTTAAGGGGAGGTTTACTATGTTTTGGTTCAAATAGTAGATTTTTTAAAAATTGCATTTTTGGGTCCATAAAAGTGTTTAGAATGCACCTCTGAAATGGTTTTTCCGAATACGGAACGGAAATGTTGTTATTCGCGATTGAACAAAAAAATGCACCTGCCTGAAATCGGCCTCTTTCACGCACCAGTTTTTGATGTGTCGGCAGCTGGGCCAACACCTTGTAAATAGAGGTGGCTTAAAGGGCACGCGAGACTAACGCAGACGGGCGTGAAGTACTGGAACAGGATACGTAATTAATGCTATGAAGAAAAGAACGGAGCTTCTCATATACTTATCTTTAATAACTCATTGTGGTACATCGCACAAAGGAGATTTTGATTACAATCACTGTAAGGCTATTCTGTTTCTCGGCTAATGAGAGAGAAAGGCTTCGTACGTCTAGTCGCTAGCTCTGTCGGCCGTACAACTGGGGTGAGTTCGAGTCAGTCTCTCGAGACCTGCCTTGTGGTGGCGCTAGGTTTGCGATCACACAGTGGCGACACGCGGGTCCGACATGTACTACAGGACCGCGGTCGATTTAAGCTACCACCTAGGACGTGTGGTGTCTGGCTGTGACACCACAGTTTTTTTTCTTTCGGCCGAGTTATTGTACCGGTGCTTGGGAGGACACACACAAAATTCAAATGAAAGTTTGAACGGGTGTGTTTGGAAGTTTGCCCCCAATTATTTGCATTCTTGTGCGAAGACTGTGGAGATTGCGACTTTCCTGGCAGTGACCAGCTTTAACGAAGGGTATTCAGCAATTCTGAAAACCATGACAACGATGGTCGTCACCTTGGGACTATTCGTCGTAGTTCGCCAAGCATTCGGACGACCACCGGATTCAAGCGGCCGAAAACCGCTTGTCACCGGCCGTACGAGCGGCTCTGGAGCAGCGCAGGATGGCCCAGATCGAGCAGAACGCCCTCTATGAGGAAGAGGAAGGACTAGTTTATGGACCAAGAATAGCAGATTGACCATAAGTTGCATAATATTGCATTTATATGTAGTCAAAACTACAAACGCGTTTTTCCCGAAATGACTTTTTTATCGCGCGGTATGGTAACTTCAAATCTACTGAACCGATTGACATCATTCTTTGTTTCCGACGAAGCTAACTAAATTGTCTAGGAGTTGTACCACTTTTATTCCGATCCATCAAATTTAAATATTTTTAATTGGCCGACGAATTCGAAAAATCTATGAAAAAACCCCTATTTTTTTAATGGCTGCCATGTTGTTTCCTATGGTCCAAATAATTTAAGCGAGGTACAACACCTAAAGAATCTTATATAATTCGCTAACGTCAACTCAATTTTGATTTGAGACGAGCCGGCTCACCTGTGACATACCGCGCGTGCAGGTCTACATCGAAATTTTGTTTCGTTCCGACAGCACTTCCGCCTTTGCTCTTCGACATTTCCGGTCGAAAAAATTCCAGTTTGTAGAGGAAATATCAATAAACATTTTGGCCAAATTTGACATTGATATCTATAACACATCCCGAGAAAAAATTTTCAAAGAACTTGGTTTTTTCGGGCCAAAGGCAGTAAACCTCCCCTTAAACAGGGTATCTGACTTAGTTAACGGGAGCCCATAAAAACCACAAAAGAACTAATAAGCAGCAAAATTTTCGTCAAGAGTACGAAAAGAGACAGACATCTAGTCTTTAACTGATAAATCGAATGTCTCGTCAACATGAACGCATATAAATCATATTCTTTTATTTGTTGAATAACAGTTTTCTTAAGAGACATGCTTATGAGTATTACAAATTCATTAATTATGTCATAAGACATGCACCTGCAACGAGTCTGATTAAGCCATGGTTTCAGTTCGGGTACATCCTCGGAATGTAATTTCAGATGACTGACTGCGCAGCGATAGATCTATTTCCATGCATATGCCATAGCTCTTTGCCGCCGATTAACGTCTCTGGCGCCTTGTGTATCTGTGGCCGCATGCGCAGTGGTTGGGTCCACGTGTTTAAAAGGACGGAGCAAGTGCTGGAGCGACCGTCACCTCGGCTCACTCTGAAGATGGCTGGACGGTGTTCGGCCGAAATATTAGAAGAGGAAAAGGTCGAAATTATGCGGTTGCACGCATGAAATTTTAGGAATTAGTTTTTTTATTTATTGCTCTAGTCACCTGGGGTAATGGCGATCAGACGGGTGTTAGTCTGTAGGGTGACGATGGCTGCCGTTTGCACAACTTTGAGCCAGTATTGACACTGTAGGATGGCACTTCGGACCGCGCGGGAAGGCTGGGTGAGGAGGGGGGAGGGGAGGGTAAAGTGACCACTCAAACATAATTAGAATTATATATTAACACGATTAATACGTTCAGCTGCTGACGGGCGTTGATATACACTCCTGGAAATTGAAATAAGAACACCGTGAATTCATTGTCCCAGGAAGGGGAAACTTTATTGACACATTCCTGGGGTCAGATACATCACATGATCACACTGACAGAACCACAGGCACATAGACGCAGGCAACAGAGCATGCACAATGTCGGCACTAGTACAGTGTATATCCACCTTTCGCAGCAATGCAGGCTGCTATTCTCCCATGGAGACGATCGTAGAGATGCTGGATGTAGTCCTGTGGAACGGCTTGCCATGCCATTTCCACCTGGCGCCTCAGTTGGACCAGCGTTCGTGCTGGACGTGCAGACCGCGTGAGACGACGCTTCATCCAGTCCCAAAGATGCTCAATGGGGGACAGATCCGGAGATCTTGCTGGCCAGGGTAGTTGACTTACACCTTCTAGAGCACGTTGGGTGGCACGGGATACATGCGGACGTGCATTGTCCTGTTGGAACAGCAAGTTCCCTTGCCGGTCTAGGAATGGTAGAACGATGGGTTCGATGACGGTTTGGATGTACCGTGCACTATTCAGTGTCCCCTCGACGATCACCAGTGGTGTACGGCCAGTGTAGGAGATCGCTCCCCACACCATGATGCCGGGTGTTGGCCCTGTGTGCCTCGGTCGTATGCAGTCCTGATTGTGGCGCTCACCTGCACGGCGCCAAACACGCATACGACCATCATTGGCACCAAGGCAGAAGTGACTCTCATCGCTGAAGACGACACGTCTCCATTCGTCCCTCCATTCACGCCTGTCGCGACACCACTGGAGGCGGGCTGCACGATGTTGGGGCGTGAGCGGAAGACGGCCTAACGGTGTGCGGGACCGTATCCCTGCTTCATGGAGACGGTTGCGAATGGTCCTCGCCGATACCCCAGGAGCAACAGTGTCCCTAATTTGCTGGGAAGTGGCGGTGCGGTCCCCTACGGCACTGCGTCAGGTCTTGGCGTGCATCCGTGCGTCGCTGCGGTCCGGTCCCAGGTCGACGGGCACGTGCACCTTCCGCCGACCACTGGCGACAACATCGATGTACTGTGGAGACCTCACGCCCCACGTGTTGAGCAATTCGGCGGTACGTCCACCCAGCCTCCCGCATGCCCACTATACGCTCTCGCTCAAAGTCCGTCAACTGCACATACGGTTCACGTCCACGCTGTCGCGCCATGCTACCAGTGTTAAAGACTGCGATGGAGGTCCGTATGCCACGGCAAACTGGCTGACACTGACGGCGGCGGTGCACAAATGCTGCGCAGCTAGCGCCATTCGACGGCCAACACCGCGGTTCCTGGTGTGTCCGCTGTGCCGTGCGTGTGATCATTGCTTGTACAGCCCTCTCGCAGTGTCCGGAGCAAGCATGGTGGGTCTGACACACCGGTGTCAATGTGTTCTTTTTTCCATTTCCAGGAGTGTATTAATACGATTAATACGTTCAGCTGCTGACGGGCGTTGATATATATCAACGGGGACAGGTGAAAATGTGTGCCCCGACCGGGACTCGAACCCGGGATTTCCTGCTTATATGGCAGACGCTCTATCCACCTTTTTTGTTGTTGTCGATTTTATTTGTTCTATACTGTTCGTTGAATTTGTTCATGGCGGACGTCCGATGACACGCGTTCAGGTTGTTCGTTGATCCGTTCACTCAGTTTTTTTTTATTACAGAGGGTAGCTAAACCCTCTGATCGAACACGCTCGGCTACCAGGTCGGCGTCCATCTGAGCCACCGAGGGCACAGAGGACAGTGCGACTGCAGGGAGTATCTCGCGCACGCCTCCCGCGAGACCCACATTCTCACCTTGTATGTCCACACACTACATTCATAGTGTCCCTACCCAACACACTCATTACTCGTGGGAGGCATTCTTACCAAGTCCCGAAAGAGAACTCAAAGTACTCAAAGATAAATTCCATTTTCAGCATTAGCAACACTTCCAATCTACATGTTGTAAGGTAACACATCAAATATTTTTGAGTGAAAACAAAGGTAATAAACTGGAGCTACATGCATTTTTCTGAAGGCTTGCGTAGTGCCCAGTTTCCCGTACCTAAGCAGGCACTGTGGCCAGCGCCATTGCAACAGGATCCCATGTGTGTTTTTCCGATTTCTGGCCACATTTTCTAGGCATCCTGACGCCCCAGTATCTGGAAGAATACCAAGCGTTGCAACAGATCTTTTACAATCGGCCACATGCATTAGGTCAAATATAATAGAACAGAGACGGCTTCAAATAATATAACTGCGGATGACAGCTTTGTGTATTAAAGGGTTTAGAAGTCAGATTTGTCTGTTGTATTATACGTGTTTTTTGGAAGTAACTCTTATTGGGGTGAACCCTTTGGCCCCTTTTGCCAATCAGACGCCATTTTGACATTAGGCTGCGGTTTCAGTGGCAATAGATTTCGGATAACAATCGCTGAAATTCAAATCAGTTTATTTTCTTCGGTAAATTCGACCGACGTTCTCACATACGAAATGTAGACTGTGAGAAATTGAGAACATTAATCCTAGAAAGAGGATAAAAATATCACAATCGGGATATGGTTCGGAATCTATGGACTGAAATTGCAGCTGTACTGGAAACAACATGTAGGCAAAATCTTTAACGGCAAATTTCCCAAGTGAGGAGAATGGTTTACATTATGCTGAAAGTTACTGTAGTGGTTCATTTTTGAGTTGTGTTCGGCGTACATTATGTGTCTACAAATTGTTATTGTTACATACTGGCGTTTTTTTGCCAGTAGAATTGTTATTCTGCTACATGAAGTGGTTTGCAAATGTGGTGTATGTGTTCCCACTTCTCAGTGCTTTAGGTGTTATAGTATCTTATTTTAAACATTGTTTTCCTTTTACACATATACCAAATGACAGTCATTGAAGGTTAATTGACATATAAGTACAACTTCAAATAAATTCAGCAAAAAATAGTGTTTGTAATCTTTTTCTCAGGGTCACCACTAACCATCTCGGGTATGTAAAGCCCAGTACTTATACATGAAATACTTTCGGGTAACGAAAGCTAATTTAGAGTAGTTATAGCGGTATGATTCGAGCTCTATTAAAAAAACCGATACTCAAAGATGCCGCTCTGGCTCAGGTAAGTCTAGAAGTGACACTTCCGACATCCGACCTCTGGCTACTGCATCTTTCCAATATTTAGGCCCCCTACTACGTTCTGTAAAGTACAATTTCAAAGTTCTTGTGTGATATGTTGGATGCTACTTACGATGCCATAAAGACTAATTTAATAGCTACTATCTTCACTCTTACAACCCAAATACTAAGCAATCGTAAATTTGTTATATACCTAAATTTGGGTCTATATTTTTGCTAATGAACTAAAAGACGCTTTTATGTAGCTGATTTTCTTTATTAAACGCTACGCTCCATCTGAAACCATACTCCTACCAGAATCCTTGATACTTCCTTTCTCAAATCCACTGGTCAAGTGTTTAAAGAGAATTGAAGTTTTCGGCACTACAATCTGATTGTCTGAATGTGCTATTCATTTAATCGTATGGTGATTTTATATAATATACAGTTGATATAAGGCAAATGATTTTATACAACATACATATGATATAAGACAAGATTAAACCTTGAAGTCCGTGTTTTTCAACCAGTTAATTAAGCTGGGTGTGAGAGTGAACAAGTCATTGGGAATTCCAGGGTATGAATGATGTGGACAGCGATGGACTAAACGTTCAGTTGTCTGCTCTTCTTGATTACATTCACACATTCGTGAACTGATCCAGCCCCATTTGTACCTGAAGTACCTACAACAACCATGTCCAGTCCTTAACCTGTTGAGGCGGTACCAAAGTTTCCTCGGTAGGTGAAAACCTTTTGGCTTCTTTGTGGGATCAAGGTGATGGGCTCTTGTTCTCAATGTTTTTGTTGACCATTCATGCTTCCAGCTTTCATTTAGACCAAAACCATCCGCGATGAGTTGTCCTGCAGTTACACTGGCTGGTCTTCCTGATCGCAATCGTTGCTGTGGCGGATGACAGAATTGCTGGTGCAGTGGCAGAGGGGGTGATGCAGAGATTTTCTTGGCATCCCTCAGTAGAGCTTGTTTCCGCCTTAAGTGAGGTGGAGGGGTGTGACTCAGTACAGGTAACCAGTGGCATGGGGTTGATTTGATGGAACCAGTAATGCAGCGTGTAACGCCGGAAATGCATATCCTGCTGGCCGAAGTGGCCGTGCGGTTAAAGGCGCTGCAGTCTGGAACCGCAAGACCGCTACGGTCGCAGGTTCGAATCCTGCCTCGGGCATGGATGTTTGTGATGTCCTTAGGTTGGTTAGGTTTAAGTAGTTCTAAGTTCTAGGGGACTAATGACCTCAGCAGTTAAGTCCCATAGTGCTCAGAGCCATTTGAACCATTTTGAAATGCATGTCCTCCTATTTCCATCTGTTGCACTGCAATTTTTTTTCCTTATTTTGTTACCTGAAGATATAACATTTCTGTGTTTTTGTATATTGTAATTGTTTTACTATTTGTATATATTTATGCATTTATGTCGATTTATAATTGGTTTGTTTTGTGAATATTATTTGTATTTATAAGCTGGGTCTGGCCTAGGGAAAACTATGCTATCGAACGAATACATCGATAGGTCGTGTGGAGAACAAAAGTGTTTAGGATCTTTGGTAGTGTTAACTCTGTCGCGTGGAGCGCGGGCAGAGAGAGAGTCTGGCTGGGGTGGTGCAGTGGAGCAGGTGTGTTGTGTGAAGCTCCCGCGAGTTGCCGCGCTTTCGGGGTTTGGCAGCATGTAATTGCGCTCGACTTGCGATGATAGTTTCTGACATGGTGTCGCGGACGGGAAGCATTAGCTGGCGCACATCAAGAGCCCGTTTCGTCTGGTGACCGTGTCGAGAAGAAGGCGCGCCAACATCCAGCTTCTGCAACAGCGACGGCCGACAATGAGTGACTGTCGCCACCTCCTCGATCGACGGCTTCAAACCTTCAATCAACCAACAAGGAAGACTGGAAGCACGTAAAGTTTTAGAACTGTATGGCAGACCTCAGCTTTTCAATCTTTTAAAACTGTTCAAATCACAAAATTACAGCAACGTAGCATGAACCTTTGTTGCTCATTGTCCCAATTGCATTACCAAGCAGGGTCCCTTCCTTTTCCGGAATGAACCCGAGTGTCTTTGAAATTCAAACGCCAGCATTAAAGCAATATTATTCTATTTCACTGCTTTAATTTCAAAGTTCAGCTAAAGTATTCATAGCTGGCTACAATATTTAGATTACACAAGCACAAATTATGAGTGCGAGTTTTGTTACCATTTTAGCTTACCTGTGACTACAGCTCAGCTTGGTACATACTAAATTTTACTATTGTTAACTGTTCAGAATCATTTAATTCAAGTTCAAAGTTAAATATCTTATTTCTAAATTGCGTAGATTCAAGTAGCTTTTGAAATGATTGTTGAGGTAGTCCAAGACTAACCGGATTTTACTCAATTTCAATGTGCTTCAGAAAGAAAGCTCACTATTAACTTCAGTCACTAAATTAACTTTCGATTTTCCGGTTTTATTAATTCTTTTGCTAAATTAAGTCAGAGTGTAGTGAAATTTATTACTTCTCACAAACTTTCAGTTTTTCACACTACATGTGTCAACCTTCAGTTGCCACGCTTCTAATGCTAATTATATGTGTAATAACCTTTCTTTTTCAGTTACTATAGTAATTTTCCTTAGTACTGGCGACCGTAATTTCCCCCAAATCTCAAATATCTAATTACCGCTAGTTAATTGTTAACGTAACGGCTGGCGACCGTAATTTCCCCCAAATCTCAAATATCTAATTACCGCTAGTTAATTGTTAACGTAACGGCCGCACATTTACTTTCTTTATTAACTTAACCCCTTTTCAAAATTAATTTCCACCAGTTTCATTTGCATTTTTCCCTTCATTTAGATGTAACCCTTTCCTCCCTCTTTACCGACAGATTAACTTCAGTGACGATTGCTTTTCGCAAATTTCCATTAGGTACACGCGGTTTAATTTTTCACTGTCATTAAGGTCGATAAGTGAGGGGGAGGTTACAAGCGCATTGTGTCGTTAAGTTTTGTGTCTACCTTCTTCACATGTACACTTTCCGACCATCCAGGTGCACAGTTTTCGGCAGCATAGTACACCAGACTGATGCCAGTCAAACGCAGGCAGCCAGCAGAGGTTCCACAGGTGGTACCACTGAGCTTATGTGGTATGTTATTCCTTGCAGCAACTTTACGAGAAAGCTTGGTGATGTGCTCTTTGTAACTCAGGGTTCTATCTAGAGTGATTCCGAGATATTTTGGGATAGCATTGTACCTCAACGTTTGTCCATTGAGCAGAACTCTTGGTTTGTAGTTCGCAGCACGATTCGCTAGATGGAAACAAGAGACTTGAGTTTTTGATGTGCTTGGGATCAATCTCCAGGTCTTAAAGAAAGTTGACATCTTCTCCAGATCCTCCGTAAGAATTCGTTCACCCTCTTCCGGAGGATCTGGAGAAGATGTCAACTTTCTTTAAGACCTCTGAATGTGCTGCTAGTATTGCGTTAATTTTCACCATTTTTAGAATCAAGTGAGCTGCTGTGAAACCACAAATATGCCTTCCACTAATTAAATAATGTGTGTTTACTCACACACAAATTTTATCCATGCGTCATACAGTAGAAACATTGTCTACTTGCACCACATATTGTTTGTCGACGATAAGTTGACGATTGGCGTGGTGTGTGTCTGGAACTGCCCTGCCCCGCATTAAGACTGCCGAGTGGTGATGAGCGGGGAGGGGGGAGGGGGGGGGGCAGCATCGGCAGCCTGCAACAGTGTTGGCACGACTGTCCCCTTAACACGAAGTCGGAGGCGACTTGCCGATATACTGTGTGCTTAAATGACACTGCCGTCGGATCGGAAATCACCTAATTTGTCGACATATTCATGCTTGACAGTTTTACCTACAATTTATGTATAGAAAACAATGAAAAATAAAAGCAGATAAATGTACAACTTACGACTCTATTAACTGGAAGTAAAAAACTAATATTATTAATCTGTTTGCACATTGCATTTACGCTACTGGCCATTAAAATTGCTACACCAAGAAGAAATGCAGATGATAAACGGGTATTCATTGGACAAATATATTATACTAGAACTGACATGTGATGACACTTTCACGCAATTTGGGTGCATTGATCCCGAAATCAGTACCCAGAACAACCACCTCTGGCCGTAATAACGGCCTTGATAGGCCTGGGCATTGAGTCAAACAGAGCTTGGATGGCGTGTACAGGTACAGCTGCCCATGCAGCTTCAACGCGATACCACAGTTCATCAAGAGTAGTGACTGGCGTATTGTGACGAGCCAGTTGCTCGGCCACCATTGACCAGACGTTTTCAATTGGTGAGAGATCTCGAGAATGTGCTGGCCAGGGCAGCAGTCGAACATTTTCTGTATCCAGAAAGGCCCGTACAGGACCTGCAACATGCGGTCGTGCATTACCCTGCTGAAAAGTAGGGTTTCGCAGGGATCGAATGAAGGGTACAGCCACGGGTCGCAACACATCTGAAATGTAACGTCCACTGTTCAAAGTGCCGTCAATGCGCACAAGAGGTGACCGAGACGTGTAACCAATGGCACCCCATACCATCACGCCGGGTGATACGCCAGTATGGCGATGACGAATATACGTTTCCAATGTGCGTTCACCACGATGTCGCCAAACACGGATGCGACCATCGTTGAGTAAACCATCGCAGGCACTCATGTCTGTGATGCAGCGTCAAGGGTAACCACAGCCATTGTCTCCGAGCTGCTAGTCCATGCTGCGAACTGTTCGTGCAGATGGTTGTTGCCTTGCAAACGTCCCCATCTGTTGACTCAGGGACCGAGACGTGGCTGCACGATCCGTTACAGCCATGCGGATAAGATGCACGTCATCTCGACTGCTAGTGATACGAGGCCATTGGGATCCAGCACGGCGTTCCGTATTACCCTCCTGAACCCACCGATTCCATATTCTGCTAACAGTCATTGGATCTCGACCAACGCGAGCAGCAATGTCGCGAAACGATAAACCGCAATCGCGATAGGCTACAATCCGACCTTTATCAAAGTCGGAAACGAGATGGTACGCATTGCTCCTCCTTACACGAAGCATCACAACAACGTTTCACCAGGCAACGCCGGTCAACTGCTGTTTGTGTATGAGAAATCGGTTAGAAACTTTCTTCATTGTCAGCACGTTGTAGGTGTCGCCACCGGCGCCAACCTTGTGTGAATGCTCTGAAAAAAAAAATGTGTGTGAAATCTTACGGGACTTAACTGCTAAGGTCATCAGTCCCTAAGCTTACACACTACTTAACCTAAATTATCCTAAGGACAAACACACACACCCATGCCCGAGGGAGGACTCGAACCTCCGCCGGGACCAGCCGCACAGTCCATGACTGCAGCGCCTTAGACCGCTCGGCTAATCCCTCGCGGCTGCATGCTCTGAAAAGCTGATCATTTGCATATCACAGCATCTTATTACTGTCGGTTAAATTCCGCGTCTGTAGCACGTCATCTTCGTGGTGTAGCAATTTTAGTGGCCAGTAGTGTATTAAACGAAGTACAGCAGTAATATCTAGAAATCGTAATTAATTGCGCCTGAAAAAGTGTCAAAACGATGTTCACTAAAGATCACTGTCATTTGTGTTTGATTCAAGTTCATCATCATCATCATCATCATCACCATCGATTGAGGGCGTGGTACTGATGCTAACTTCGTCGACCTCCGTTTCTATTATTCCATTTCGTCTCCAATACTCTTGGTCTAGTTGCTGCACATTCCTGCGGTAACCTTACCAGTCTTACTTACGCAGTAATTGAAACGAAAGCGGCATTAACAAGTTTCTGCAATCCCCCCTTCAACACATCACCAGTTACATTTTTCTCCCTGAAATCGTGTTTTATTTTGGCCTATTTCAATCCTATCAGATTTAGGTTGCAGCTGTAGGGCGGTAAACGCACTACTTTGTGGCTTCTGTTCTCAACGATGTGACCCACGATGTACACTTCCACGGCTAGTTTGTTTTCCTGTATCGTAGATAACAGTTCAGCCTTTCTCACCGAGTCGTTGCAGTTTATTTGCCCGCCTGTCAACCACTCTAACATCCTAATCCTGAAGCCGTATTTATTAGCTGTGGTATGATGCAATGATAAAAGATAGAAACGGGAAAGTTCTGTGTGAAGCAGAGGATGTTAGGGAAAGATGGGCAGAATATGTAGAAGACCTATACAAGAAAGAACTGCATCATGACAGGGCTCCTACTGCTGATGTTAATGTTAATTTAGAACTGGGGCCACATATTTTGGAGAGCGAAATCCAGTGGGCCCTTGAAAATATGGTTGATACCAAAACTAGTGGACTTGATGAAATACCGGCAGAACAGTTTAAAGTCACTGGAAAGGATGCAGTGAAAGTGCTGCACTCAATATGTCAAAAAATATTGATCACGCAGCAGTGGCCAGAAGACTGGAAAAGATCAGTATTCATCCCCATTCCAAAGAAGAGAAGTTCTAAAGAATGCTCAGATTACCGAACAATCGCACTTATATCACATGCTAGCAAAGTCATGTTGAAAATCTTACAAAATAGACTTCGCCAATATCTAGATCGAGAGCTACCAGAACAAGCTGGATTTAGGAAATGAAGAGGAATTAGAGATCAAATTGCTAACATTCGGTGAATTATGGAAAAAGTAACAGAATTCCAGAGAGATGTGTACCTCTGCTTTATTGACTACCCCAAAGCCTTTGACTGCGTCGATCACAACAAATTATGGAACGTACTGAAAAACATGGGTGTACCAGATCACCTCATTCATCTGATACGGAGTTTATACCTTGACCAAGAAGCCACGGAGAGAACTATGTATGGAACAACGAAATGGATAAAGGTTCAGAAAGGGGTCCGGCAAGGCTGCATACTGTCACCGTACTTATTCAATCTGTATGCAGAACACGTTATGAGGAATGCGAGGCTAGATGTAGGAGAAACAGGAATTAAAATAGCTGGAATAAATGTAAACCACCTCAGGTACGCCGATGATACGAGCCTGTTGGCAGAAAGTGAAGAAGAATTGAGAACACTCTTGCTGAAGGTGAAAGACGAAAGTGAACAGGCCGGTCTTAGGTTGAATGTGAAGAAAACGAAAATTATGGCAACTACACCGACCAATTCGTGGGATATAGCAGGAGAAACCTTGGAGGTAGTGACCACATTCAGTTATCTCGGTTCCCAGATCTCTGCTGATGACGACTGCAGCCATGAAATCCGGAGACTCCTGTTGCTCGGTAGACAGGCGATGTCAAACCTTGACAGGGTTATAAGGTCCAGAGATATAACACTAGCAACAAAGATCCGTATTGTGAGGGCTGTGGTCTTTCCAGTTGTGATGTATGGATGTGAGACCTGGACCATTAGAAAGGCTGATCGGCGAAGAATTGACTCCTTCGAATTGTGGTGTTGGAGGAAACTTCTTAGAGTTCCATGGACCGCAAAGAGAACCAACAGATCAATATTGGAGCAAATAAAACCAGATTTCTACCTGGAAGGTCTAATGTTAAAGCAAAAACTGACCTACTTTGGACACACAATGCGAAGGCATGCCTCGCTGGAAAAAAAAACATTAATGCTGGGGAAGATTGAAGGAACTGGAAAAAGAGGACGTCAGAGGATGAGATGGATCGATGGCATCACAGAAGCAATGTGTTCCAACCTGGAAGGTCTACGCGAGAAAGTGCAAGACAGGAAAAAGTGGCGTGATTTGGTTCATGGGGTCACGAAGAGTCGGAACCGACTAAACGAATAGAGAGAGAGAGAGAGAGAGAGAGAGAGAGAGAGGGATGGTGCATTATCCATACAATCACAGCGATGGATGGAATATTACGGAGCACCATCTCCGCACCCTCTCCCCGTCCCGTCGAAGTCCGCTAGTTTCGTCAAATTCAAGAAGTGGAAACAGTTTGTTAAATGAAACTTCCTGACAAATTAAAACAATGTGTGAGACCCGGTTCCCAGATTCGAGTCTCGGTCCGGCACACAGTTTTGTCAGGAAATCAGCGCACACTCCGCTGCAGGGTGAAAATTCGCTCTAGTTTCCTGCATCTTGCTGCAAGTAGTTGCCGAATTTGTCTTTTCGTAGTAGTTCCCAAATTTACTGAAGTTTTACGTGTTCAGTACCGGTGCGAAAATGTCCGTCAAAATACGAAATGGTACAAGGACAGATGGGCGACAACAAATGTGCCGTTGAAGCCCCTAAATACAAACAATTGGCAGCACCAGTCAAGGAACTGCAAAATGAGTTTACCAATCGATTTGTTTCACCATAAGGGAAGGCAGAATGGCAGCACAGACGTCTTTAAATTTCAGCTGATTTTTCAAATGTTACCCTAAACATAAATGCACTATATTTGTGATAAAAGCAATAAATACTGCTTGTAAAAATAGGAGCAATTATAATGCAGTGTCTTGCTGAGATACCGCGCCGTATTTTTGCTTCCTGTTATCTAATATTTGATTATGCAATAGACAAGAAATGTTCGAAATTTGCATACAACATCCTCAAAGTTTTTAGACTAAGTCAAATCCTCTGAGTTTAGTTAAATTGAATAGTGCTTCTTGATAACATCAATATATTGTCCTCTAATATTTTTTTCACTTTTTTTTATTTTTATGTTTCGTCATGATTTTTATTCATTAATAATAATGCAACAACGGTGGTGACTTCACTGATTTTTAAGAATAACTGCACTTCTGTCTCAAGTACTAGCGGTGAGTTTCTGAAATAAACTTGTCCCCATGATTTGGAGAAGTAAACTTGAAAAAGTTCATGTCCTAATGTAAACACCTCAGCAAGTGTTTACAGAAGTTACTTACTACTGGACGCAAGCGTTTTTTTATTACTTCGCGTCTAGAGACAGCTTGATGTTGGCAGCGATCGGAGACAAATGAACGTCTTTAAAGTAGTGCCCACTTTCTCTGCTTCTCGCAGCACTAGCGAAAGCGTCAAGTTATCGTGACCAAACAGTAACTGAAGCATTTTCTGCTCATAACCTCATTGGCAATACCTCTGTACACGGAAGTCGCACGTCCTACCGCTATAGCATAATAAATCACACTGGGACAACGTGTTTTGGGGAGATATTACTGCGGAGTATCATGGAAATACGTACGAAAATGAAAACCATAAAGTAAGGCATGTTTCATTCATAGGTGGCGGCCCCATCTGGCGCTAATGGTAGTGGGAGAAGGAAAGTGGTATTTTAGTGATCCACAGAAGAAACTATGAAACTGGAGTAAATAAGAAGGAACTATATTTGTAGGCCAAATAGGTTGTTTAAACATTGATACGGCAACAAATTATTACTCTTCATATAAGTGAAGTAACAAGAATAATACACTCCTGGAAATTGAAATAAGAACACCGTGAATTCATTGTCCCAGGAAGGGGAAACTTTATTGACACATTCCTGGGGTCAGATACATCACATGATCACACTGACAGAACCACAGGCACATAGACACAGGCAACAGAGCATGCACAATGTCGGCACTAGTACAGTGTATATCCACCTTTCGCAGGCTGCTATTCTCCCATGGAGACGATCGTAGAGATGCTGGATGTAGTCCTGTGGAACGGCTTGCCATGCCATTTCCACCTGGCGCCTCAGTTGGACCAGCGTTCGTGCTGGACGTGCAGACCGCGTGAGACGACGCTTCATCCAGTCCCAAACATGCTCAATGGGGGACAGATCCGGAGATCTTGCTGGCCAGGGTAGTTGACTTACACCTTCTAGAGCACGTTTGGTGGCACGGGATACATGCGGACGTGCATTGTCCTGTTGGAACAGCAAGTTCCCTTGCCGGTCTAGGAATGGTAGAACGATGGGTTCGATGACGGTTTGGATGTACCGTGCACTATTCAGTGTCCCCTCGACGATCACCAGTGGTGTACGGCCAGTGTAGGAGATGCCGGGTGTTGGCCCTGTGTGCCTCGGTCGTATGCAGTCCTGATTGTGGCGCTCACCTGCACGGCGCCAAACACGCATACGACCATCATTGGCACCAAGGCAGAAGCGACTCTCATCGCTGAAGACGACACGTCTCCATTCGTCCCTCCATTCACGCCTGTCGCGACACCACTGGAGGCGGGCTGCACGATGTTGGGGCGTGAGCGGAAGACGGCCTAACGGTGTGCGGGACCGTAGCCCAGCTTCATGGAGACGGTTGCGAATGGTCCTCGCCGATACCCCAGGAGCAACAGTGTCCCTAATTTGCTGGGAAGTGGCGGTGCGGTCCCCTACGGCACTGCGTAGGATCCTACGATCTTGGCGTGCATCCGTGCGTCGCTGCGGTCCGGTCCCAGGTCGACGGGCACGTGCACCTTCCGCTGACCACTGGCGACAACATCGATGTACTGTGGAGACCTCACGCCCCACGTGTTGAGCAATTCGGCGGTACGTCCACCCGGCCTCCCGCATGCCCACTATACGCCCTCGCTCAAAGTCCATCAACTGCACATACGGTTCACGTCCACGCTGTCGCGGCATGCTACCAGTGTTAAAGACTGCGATGGAGCTCCGTATGCCACGGCAAACTGGCTGACACTGACGGCGGCGGTGCACAAATGCTGCGCAGCTAGCGCCATTCGACGGCCAACACCGCGGTTCCTGGTGTGTCCGCTGTGCCGTGCGTGTGATCATTGCTTGTACAGCCCTCTCGCAGTGTCCGGAGCAAGTATGGTGGGTCTGACACACCGGTGTCAATGTGTTCTTTTTTCCATTTCCAGGAGTGTATAAATGACTTATCTTAAATCAGACGGCACAAAAGCAAAAATATTTTTACTAAAAAATAACGGAACAAGCTTCCTCTGCCAATCATGCAATGGCCACTTTCCCCGTGCCGACCACTTTACCACACACACACCTACTGACGTACTATTAATTGGTTGTTGTTGTTGTTGTTGTGGTCTTCAGTCCTGAGACTGTTTGATGCAGCTCTCCATGCTACTCTATCCTGTGCAAGCTTCTTCATCTCCCAGTACCTACTGCAGCCTACATCCTTCTGAATCTGCTTAGTGTATTCATCTCTTGGTCTCCCTCTACGATTTTTACCCTCCACGCTGCCCTCCAATACTAAATTGGTGATCCCTTGATGCCTCAGAACATGTCCTAGCAACCGATCCCTTCTTCTAGTCAAGTTGTGCCACAAACTCCTCTTCTCCCCAATTCTATTCAATACCTCCTCATTACTTATGTGATCTGCCCATCTAATCTTCAGCATTCTTCTGTAGCACCACATTTCGAAAGCTTCTATTCTCTTCTTGTCCAAACTATTCATCGTCCATGTTTCACTTCCATACATGGCTACACTCTATACAAATACTTTCAGAAACGACTTCCTGACACTTAAATATATACTCGATGTTAACAAATTTCTCTTCGTCAGAAACGCTTTCCTTGCCATTGCCAGACTACATTTTATATTTTCTCTACTTCGACCATCATCAGTTATTTTACTCCCCAAATAGCAAAACTGCTTTACTACTTTAAGTGTCTCATTTCCTAATCTAATTCCCTCAGCATAAATTGAAAGAATCTGAAGTCGTTAAGAATTTCAGAACGAACATTGGGCAACTGTTGACTGCAACAGGAAGATGGAACACAATAACAGGTAAACGTGCAACTCTGCAAGATGAGACACTGTGGCAGCAGAAGGTCAAATGGGTAGAACAAACGTATAGAGAGGCTGTAAGAGGGAAATGAAATTGACAATAATATTATAGAAAGAGAAGAAGAAGTAGATGAAGCTGAGATGGGAGCTATGATAGTGCGGAAAGAATTAAACAGAGCATTAAAAGAAGAAGGTGGATCGGGTGGACGAGAATTTCTCAGAATAATTGATATCCTTTGGAAACAACTATTCTATTTGGTGTAGATGACTTTTGAAGCAGGCGAAATACCGTTAGAATTCAAGAAGACAGAAATAATTCCTTTCCGAAAGAAGACAGGTGTAATAGGTGTGAAGATAATTGAATTATCAGTATGATAAGTCGTGGTTACAAAATACTGACACCAATTAACAGAAGAATTTAGAAACGGATAGAAGCTGACCTAGCCGGCCGCGATGGTCTAGCGGTTCTAGGCGCGCAGTCCGGAACCGCGCGACTGCTACGGTCGCAGGTTCGAATCCTGCCTCGGGCATGGATGTGTGTGATGTCCTTAGGTTGGTTAGGTTTAAGTAGTTCTAGGGGACTGATGACCACAGTAGTTAAGTCCCATAGTGCTCAGAGCCATTTTTTAAGCTGACCTGAGGAAAAATCAAATGGTTCCAATGGCTCTGAGCATTATGCTGAGGTCATCAGTCCCCTAGAACTTAGAACTACTTAAACCTAACTAACCTATGGACATCACACACATCCATGCCCGAGGCAGGATTCGAACCTGCGACCGTAGCGGTCGCGCGGTTCCAGACTGTAGCGCCTAGAACCGCTGGAAAAATCAGTTTGGATTGCCAAGAAGTTCTCAAACATGTGAGGCAGTACAGACGCTACAAGTATGCTGATGCATTAGCTCCATACTTAACAATCATATACAACCGTTCGCTCGACGAAAGATCCGTACCCAAAGACTGGAAAGTTGCACAGGTTACACAAATATTCAAGAAAGGTAGTAGGAGTAATCCACTAAATTACAGGCCCATATCGTTAACGTCAATATGCAGCAGGATTTTAGAACATATATTGTGTTCGAACGGCCTTTCTGCCATACATTCCCAGAGTGACGGACAGAATCGGCCGTATATTGCGCAAACATGGCGTAAAGACGATCTTCAAACCGACAAGGAAGATCAAAGAGTGTCTTAGATCGGCGAAGGAGAAAAGAGACCCACTTGCAATGTCGGGAATATACCGCATACCATGCACATGCGGAAAAGTTTATGTCGGGATGACTGGACGATCCATTAACACCAGGATCAAGGAGCATAAGCGACATTGCAGGTTGGGGCAGGTGGAGAAATCGGCCGTGGCAGAACACGCACTGAATGAGACCGACCACGTAATAAAATTCGCCGACACGGAAGTTGTGGCTGTAGAGAACCACTATCACACGCGCTTGTTCGGAGAAGCTGTAGAAATACAAAAACACGCGAACAGTTTGAACAAGAAAGAGGAAAGCCTTAAGGTAAACGGATCCTGGCTTCCCGTACTGCAGCGAACGACCGTCGCAGGTAGCAAGAGGAGAACCGCACCGGAAATGACCGCGGAGAAGCCCTCGGACGTTGGCGCGCCAGGTACATATAGTCTGCGCCCGCGAGCTCGGCTCCAGTTCACCACCGGCAATGGAGGGTGAAGCTTTGACAATGCCAGCCACTCGTGCTGGCGAAACGTCAGAAAAATCATTAGATGAACGTCGGCCGAAGAACCCGAGACAGAAGCCAATAGGCAGTTTGTCAACAAGTGGCCACGAAAGCCTCAACAATTTTGTATTATGAATTACCTCGAAGAAAACGGTCTATTGACACACAGTCAACATGGGTTTAGAAAACATCGTTCCTGTGAAACACAACTAGCTCCTTATTCACATGAAGTGTTGAGTGCTATTGACAAGCGATTTCAGATCGATTCCGTATTTCTGGATTTCCGGAAGGCTTTTGACACGGTACCACACAAGCGGCTCTTAGTGAAATTACGTGGTTATGGAATATCGTCTTAGTTATGTGACTGGGTTTGTGATTTCCTCTCAGAGAGATCACAGTTCATAGTAATTGACAGAAAGTCATCGAGTAAAACAGAAGTGATTCCTGGCGTTCCCCAAGGCAGTGTTATAGGCCCTTTGCTGTTCCTTATCTATATAAACGATTTGGGAGACAATCCGAGCAGCCGTCTTCGGTTGTTTGCAGATGACTATATCTGAATGGTGCGAAAAGTGGCAGTTGACCCTAAATAGCGGAAAGTGTGAGGTCATCCACATGACTGCTAAAATGAACTCGTTAAACTTCGGTTGAACGACAAATCAGTCTAATCTAAAAGCCGTAAATTCAAGTAAATACCTAGGAATTACAATTACGAACAACTTAAATTGGAAGGAACACATAGATAATGTTGTGAGGAAGGCTAACGAAAGACTGCGTTTTATTGGCAGGACACTTAGAAAATGTAACAGACCTACTAAGGAGACTGCCTACACTACGATTGTCCGTCCTCTTTTAGAATACTGCTGCGCGGTGTGGGATCCTTACCAGATAGGACTGACGGAGTACATCGAAAAAGTTCATAGAAAGGCAGCACATTTTGTATTATAGCGAAATATGGGAGAGAGTGTCACAGAAATGATACAGGATTTGGGCTGGACATCATTAAAAGAAAGGCGTTTTTCGTTGCGACGGAATCTTCTCACGAAATTCCAATCACCAACTTTCTCCTCCGAATGCGAAAACATTTTGTTGACACCGACCTACATAGGGGGGAACGATCACAAAGATAAAATAAGGAAATCAGACCTCGTACGGAAAGATATAGGTGTTCATTCTTTCCGCGCGCTATACGAGATTGGAATAATAGAGAATTGTGAAGGTGGTTCGATGAACCCTCTGCCAGGCACTTAAATTGGATTTGCAGAGTATCCATGTAGACGTAGATGTATTTTGGAATGTAGTTTAGTTGAAGGCAAACCCTTTGTTGAAAATAATGACTGGGACACACTCATTGAAATTGTTAAGACAGCAGGGACAAAGTGTAAGGAGTGAAGAGATATCTAAAACTTGTACAGAAAGAAGACTGCAGCATTAAGAGTCAAAGGATATGAAATGAAAGCAGTACTTCAGAAAAGAGTGGAACAATGTTACGAGGTGCATTCAAGTTCTAAGGCCTCCGATTTTTTTTCTAATTAACTACTCACCCGAAATCGATGAAACTGGCGTTATTTATCGACGTAATCGCCCTGCAGACGTACACATTTTTCACAACGCTGATGCCATGATTCCATGACAGCGGCGAAGGCTTCTTTAGGAGTCTGTTTTGACCACTGGAAAATCGCTGAGGCAATAGCAGCACGGCTGGTGAATGTGCGGCCACGGAGAGTGTCTTTCATTGTTGGAAAAAGCCAAAAGTCACTAGGAGCCAGGTCAGGTGAGTAGGGAGCATGAGGAATCACTTCAAAGTTGTTATCACGAAGAAACTGTTGCGTAACGTTAGCTCGATGTGCGGGTGCGTTGTCTCGGTGAAATCGCACACGCGCAGCCCTTCCCGGACGTTTTTGTTGCAGTGCAGGAAGGAATTTGTTCTTCAAAACATTTTCGTAGGATGCACCTGTTACCGTAGTGCCCTTTGGAACGCAATGGGTAAGGATTACGCCCCCGCTGTCCCAGAACATGGACACCGTCATTTTTTCAGCACTGGCGGTTACCCGAAATTTTTTTGGTGGCGGTGAATCTGTGTGCTTCCATTGAACTGACTGGCGCTTTGTTTCTGGATTGAAAAATGGCATCCACGTCTCATCCATTGTCACAACCGACGAAAAGAAAGTCCCATTCGTGCTGTCGTTGCGCGTCAACATTGCTCGGCAACGTGCCACACGGGCAGCCGTGTGGTCGTCCGTCAGCATTCGTGGCACCCACCTGGATGACACTTTTCGCATTTTCAGGTCGTCATGCAGGATTGTGTGCACAGAACCCACAGAAATGCCAACTCTGGAGGCGATCTGTTCAACAGTCATTCGGCGATCCCCCAAAACAATTCTCTCCACTTTCTCGATCGTGTCGTCAGACCGGCTTGTGCGAGCCCGAGGTTGTTTCGGTTTGTTGTCACACGATGTTCTGCCTTCATTAAACTGTCGCACCCACGAACGCACTTTTGACACATCCATAACTCCATCACCACATGTCTCCTTCAACTGTCGATGAATTTCAATTGGTTTCACACCACGCAAATTCAGAAAACGAATGATTGCACGCTGTTCAAGTTAGGAAAACGTCGCCATTTTAAGTATTTAAAACAGTTCTCATTCTCGCCGCTGGCGGTAAAATTCCATCTACCGTACGGTGCTGCCATCTCTGGGACGTATTGACAATGAACGTGGCCTCATTTTAAAACAATGCGCATGTTTCTATCTCTTTCCAGTCCGGAGAAAAAAATCGGAGGCCTTAGAACTTGAATGCACCTCGTACTCGGCGGCGAGGAACCAATCGGGGACACACCTCTGAGTGCCCCAGCTGGTGGAAGAGTGTGTCAGCACTGCCAACACAGACATGCAGTTGTGCAGCGAGGTTTCTGACTGTGATTCGTCGACCCCTTCGAATGACAGTGTGCACTCCTTCCACCATTGCAGGAGTCACAGCTGTGTGTGGCTGGCTGGTACACGGGATATCGGACAAGTTTGAGCGACCTTGTCGCGATGAGAACAGACGCCTCTCCCAACGACTCACCGTGCTTTTGTTCACTGCCAGGTCTTCGTATCATTCTGCAATCGCCGATGAATATGTATTACGCTCTGGGTGTCCGGAAAAAGAAACTCAGTGATAGCTCTCTGCTTGGAACGCTCCTATGTTACAGACGTCACCTAGCGGAACTTGATGAAACCGTAGGAGCTGAAGCGAGAATATTCCACTGTGTTCCCCAATAAATTTCGTTTTTTTTTTCAGCCGAAATTGGCTAAGAAAAAATTGTGTTGCGTTACGTATTGAACGCGCCTAGTAAAAAAAAACTTTGAGCTTTGCCGATAACACTTTAATTCTATCAGAGATATCAAATGAGTTGAAAAAACAGTTGAACGGAATGGATAGTGTTTTGAAAAGAGAGTAAGGGATGAATGTCAACTGAATTAATAAAAGAGTAATGGAATGTAGTCGAACTAAATCAGTTGTTGCTGAGGGAATTAGATTAGAACATGGGAGTCTAAAAGTCTAGACGAGTTTTGACGTTTGGAGTCGAAATAAGTGACGATGGCCGAAGTAGAGAAGATATAAATGGCAGTCTGGCAGCAGTAAGAAAAGAACTTTATTCAAAACAGGAATTTATAAATTTTATTGTTAGAAATTATTTTGTGATAGCATTTGCCGGGAGTACAGCCTTGCACGGAAGTAAAACGTGAACGATTAGCAGTTAGGAGAAAAAGAGAACAGAAGCTTTTGATATGCGGACCTGCAGAAGAATGCAGAAGATGAGATGTTTAGATCAGGTAACTAATGAACAGGTACCCAATCGACATGGAGAGAAAAGAAATGCATGGCTTACCTTGACCTAAAGAAAGGATCGATTGATACGACACATCCGGTCACATCAACAAATCTTGAATTTGGTGACAGAGGGAAATATGAAAGGTTCAAATTCCAGAGGGGGACCAAGGATTAAGTACATTAACCAGGTTCAACTGGATGTAGGTTTCTGCGGTTATGCAGAGATGAAAAGACTTGCGCAGGATAGACTACCATGGAGAGCTGGATCAAACCACTTTTAGGACTGAAGACCAGATCAACAACAACTGTGTGAGTTTATTATGGTTCTTAAATATATTTTGTGACACATATACCTGTCAAATTTACGGACAAATGCTATATTTCTCTAAACTGCGATTTCTAGGAAGGTATGCTAAAGTGATGACCAATTACTAACGTAAAAATACGAGGCTAAGTCAATTATTACCGGCAAAGTAGTTATAAAATTATATTGTAATCAAATAGGAAACTTACAAGAACAAAATTTTTCGACATAGTCTCCTTGCGTTTCAAGGCACTTGATCCATCGTTGTACAAGCTTCCTGATGCCCTCATAAAGAAAGGTTCTCGGTTGAGCTGTGAGCCAGTAATGGACCGTTTCTTTCACTGCTTCGTCCGAGGCAAATCGACGGCCCCTTTATGCCTGAGTAGACCAAACAAGTGATTGTCAGAAGGGGCAAGATCGGGGCTATATGGAGGATGATCCAGTACTTCAAATTTGAGTTTCTGGAGCGTTTCAGCTGTGTGGGCAGCAGTATGCGGTCGGGCATTGTCGTGAAACAACACAACGCCTTTTGACAGCAATCCTCGGCGTTTGCTTCGAATTGCAGTCTTTAGTCTGGCAGTAAGCATCTCATAGTAACGTACACTGTTTATTGTTGTGGCCCTTTCCTCATAATGTTCCAGTGCGTCCGAAAAAACCGTAAGCATCAGTTTTCCTGTGGACGGTTGGGTCTCGAATTTTTTCTTGCACGGCGAATTTGCATGTTTCCATTCCATACTCTACGGTCTACTCTCCGGTTCGTAATGATGGATCCATGTTTCGCCACCAGTGATGATCCTGTCTAAGAAGTTGTCCCCTTCGTTACCATAGCGATCCAAATGTTTTTTGCAGATGTCCAAGCGCGTTTGTTTATGCAACTGTGTGAGTTGTTTTGGGACTCATCTTGCACAAACTTTATGAAACCCAAGTCTGTTGTGGATGATTTCGTAGGCAGAACCGTGACTAATTTGCAGAAGATGTGCCACTTCGTCAATAGTTAATTGTCTGTCTAAAAGACTCATTTCACGTGAACGCTGAATGATTTCTTCATTTGTGGCGGTAAACGGTCGTCCGGCTCCTTCGTCGTGTGTAACACTTGAGCGACCATTTCGGAATTTTTCAATCCATTCTTAAACACTCCGTTGTGGCAAAACACTGTTCCCGGACTGTACCGAAAGTCTTCGATGAATTTCGGCCCCTGATATGCCTTCACTGAACGTTGCTCTTCTTTGGTGCAAATAGACAGCGGAGCAGCCATGATTAACAGCACGGCAGCGATAACGAAACTAATCTAGCAGCTTTAAAATTGCAAAGATACAACAACAAATAAACAAAGCATGCGTCATCAACGTAAAATGACAGTACTACCAAAATAAACAAAAATATAACTAAATTGCGGATAATAATTGACTTACCCTCGTATTCTTATTATTTTATTGCAAAAACTGCGACCCCGCCTCCCAGAATTAAACCCTGGATCCGCTCCAGAATTATACTCTAAGGAACCACCAGAGCATTCGTTGTAGGGATAGCCCAGACTACGTAATCCTGGATGGCCTGAGAGAACAGCTGTATCACTTGGAGAGAACACGCTCTCTTGAGTTTTGATTGTTTCTGAAAGACACCTTTGAAATGCAGGAACCTTTCAGATACAGCCAGGTAACATTATTTGTAAAGCAAAAGAAACAAACAGGTTTTCTAAGGTGACAGCTGTTGTGACATTTTGCGAAGATAACGCGGTAGTTATACTCAGCTTGCAAGAACGAGTGGAGAAAGCAGGTGTTGTGTAGTGTAACTGATACAATCTCGTAATTGTTACTTGTCTTTCCAACTTTTTACTACATACTATGTTATCATAAAAAAAGAAATATATGCTACAGTTTGGGCTGGCTATACAAACAAACACGTCATTAAATGCTGGGTTTAGCCGACAAAATTCCGGACGAATACAGCTACTTCCGTGCGAAAGAAAAGTGTCCCTGTAGGAAGTTTGAAGAATTAAGGCCACGAAAGAAAATATTGCAGATTTTTTAAAGTAACTGATTGCTTTTCACGGGTAGTGTTCTTGACTAGAATTTGTGTTGCAGTAGTACGGGTAGAGTGATTTTCTAAGTTTGTCAGGAATCGTCGAAATATTGTACAGAACGCTTTTACTGTCGATGAAACTGGACACACGGAGATTATACCTTCAAAACAAACAATGGAAAATCCAGGATGGAATGTAACAATACGAGAGAAGGAAAGTTGCTACTCACCATATAGCGGAGATGCTGAGCCGCGATAGGCACAATAAAAAGATTTTTTTTCTTTTTATTGTGCCTATCGCGGCTCAGCATCTCGCCTATATGGAGATTATATCTTGTATTATTGGTAATGTTGATTTACCCCGAAATGTGAGTTAGCGTCGTAATTACATCAACATTCGCGTTTCGTGTCCAAATTTTGAGCATCGCACGAAATGAACAAGAAAGTTATTTGTACCTACTTCCTATCACTTAGTGCCACTTCATTCGGTATTATCGTCAGATAAGCAAGTAGAGCTTGTTAAATTAGGGACCTGTTCGTTCTAAGATGTTGGTTACAGATACATTATTTCCGAAACTCCTTTGTCTCAGACGTATTTCTTGTTGACTTTCGCCAAAGGAGCTCCGGCTGACGTTTGCTTAAGGGTATCTCTGACGTTTCGCCTGCACTAGTGACCGTCATCATCAAAGACAACCTTCCATTGCTGGTGGCGACAGGCTTCGAGCCGCCGGCTGCATATTATACACTCCTGGAAATTGAAATAAGAACACCGTGAATTCATTGTCCCAGGAAGGGGAAACTTTATTGACACATTCCTGGGGTCAGATACATCACATGATCACACTGACAGAACCACAGGCACATAGACACAGGCAACAGAGCATGCACAATGTCGGCACTAGTACAGCGTATATCCACCTTTCGCAGCAATGCAGGCTGATATTCTCCCATGGAGACGATCGTAGAGATGCTGGATGTAGTCCTGTGGAACGGCTTGCCGTGCCATTTCCACCTGGCGCCTCAGTTGGACCAGCGTTCGTGCTGGACGTGCAGACCGCGTGAGACGACGCTTCATCCAGTCCCAAACATGCTCAATGGGGGACAGATCCGGAGATCTTGCTGGCCAGGGTAGTTGACTTACACCTTATAGAGCACGTTGGGTGGCACGGGATACATGCGGACGTGCATTGTCCTGTTGGAACAGCAAGTTCCCTTGCCGGTCTAGGAATGGTAGAACGATGGGTTCGATGACGGTTTGGATGTACCGTGCACTATTCAGTGTCCCCTCGACGATCACCAGTGGTGTACGGCCAGTGTAGGAGATCGCTCCCCACACCATGATGCTGTGTGCTGGCCCTGTGTGCCTCGGTCGTATGCAGTCCTGATTGTGGCGCTCACCTGCACGGCGCCAAACACGCATACGACCATCATTGGCACCAAGGCAGAAGCGACTCTCATCGCTGAAGACGACACGTCTCCATTCGTCCCTCCATTCACGCCTGTCGCGACACCACTGGAGGCGGGCTGCACGATGTTGGGGCGTGAGCGGAAGACGGCCTAACGGTGTGCGGGACCGTAGCCCAGCTTCATGCAGACGGTTGCGAATGGACCTCGCCGATACCCCAGGAGCAACAGTGTCCCTAATTTGCTGGGAAGTGGCGGTGCGGTCCCCTACGGCACTGCGTAGGATCCTACGGTCTTGGCGTGCATCCGTGCGTCGCTGCGGTCCGGTCCCAGGTCGACGGGCACGTGCACCTTCCGCCGACCACTGGCGACAACATCGGTGTACTGTGGAGACCTCACGCCCCACGTGTTGAGCAATTCGGCGGTACGTCCACCCGGCCTCCCGCATGCCCACTATACGCCCTCGCTCAAAGTCCGTCAACTGCACATACGCTTCACGTCCACGCTGTCGCGGCATGCTACCAGTGTTAAAGACTGCGATGGAGCTCCGTATGCCACGGCAAACTGGCTGACACTGACGGCGGCGGTGCACAAATGCTGCGCAGCTAGCGCCATACGACGGCCAACACCGCGGTTCCTGGTGTGTCCGCTGTGCCGTGCGTGTGATCATTGCTTGTACAGCCCTCTCGCAGTGTCCGGAGCAAGTATGGTGGGTCTGACACACCGGTGTCAATGTGTTCTTTTTTCCATTTCCAGGAGTGTACATTGATGGAAAAAGAAAACGCAACATCAAGCAGGAGCTGCGCGACATAACGTTGGTAGGCGTGTTTCTACACTACTAGCCATTAAAATTGCTACACCATGAAGATGACGTGCTACAGACGCGAAATTTAACCGACAGGAAGAAGATGCCGTGATATGAAAATGATTAGCTTTTCAGAGCATTCACACACGTTTGGCGCCGGTGGCGACACCTACAACGTGCTGACATGAGGAAAGTTTCCAACCGATTTCTCATACACAAACAGCAGTTGGCCGGCGTTTCCTGGTGAAACGTTGTTGTGATGCCTCGTGTAAAGAGGAGAAATGCGTACCATCACGTTTCCGACTTTGATAAAGTCGGATTGTAGCCTATCGCGATTGCGGTTTATCGTATCGCGACATTGCTGCTCGCGTTGGTCGAGATCCAATGACTGTTAGCAGAATATGGAATCGGTGGGTTCAGGAGGGTAATACGGAACGCCGTGCTGGATCCCAACGGCCTTGACGCTGCCTCACGGACAGGAGCGCCTGCGATGGTGTATTCAACGACGAACCTGGGTGCACGAATGGCAAAACGTCATTTTTTCGGATAAATCCAGGTTCTGTTTACAGCATCATGATGGTCGCATCCGTGTTTGGCGACATCACGGTGAACGCGCATTGGAAGCGTGTATTCGTCATCGCCATACTGGTGTATCACCCGGCGTGATGGTATGGGGTGCCATTGGTTACACGTCTCGGTCACCTCTTGTTCGCATTGACGGCACTTTCAACAGTGGACGTTACATTTCAGATGTGTTACGACCCGTGGCTCTACCCTTCATTCGATCTCTACGAAACCCTACATTTCAGCAGGATAATTCACGACCGCATGTTGCAGGTCCTGTACGGGCCTTTCTGGATACAGAAAATGTCCGACTGCTGCCCTGTCCGGCACATTCTCCAGATCTCTCACCAACTGAAAACGTGTGGTCAATGGTGGCCGAACAACTGCCTCGTCACAATACGCCAGTCACTACTCTTGATGAACTGTGGTATCGTGTTGAAGCTGCATGGGCAACTGTACCTGTACACGCCATCCAAGCTCTGTTTGAGTCAATGCCCAGGCGTATCAAGGCCGTTATTACGGCCAGAGGTGGTTGTTCTGGGTACTCATTGCTCAGCATCTATGCACCCAAATCGCGTCTAAATGTAATCACATGTCAGTTCTAGTATAATATATTTGTCCAATGAATACCCGTTTACTATCTGCATTTCTTCTTGATGTAGCAATTTTAATGGCCAGTAGTGTATAGCCTGCGGCCCTGGGCTCGACTCCAATCCGTCCACCAGCAGTGGAGGGCGAAGCTTTGAGGATGTCAGCCACTCGTGCTGGCGTAACGTCACAATATTGATAAACAATCGTCGGCTGAAGATCCTGACACGGGAGCCAACATGTAATATGTCAACAAATGACCATGAGAACCTCAACAATTTCGCCTCTTGTCATGGTACGGAAGGAAAGAAGGAAGGAAGGAATGAAGGAAGACTGGGTTTAACGTCCCGTCGACATCGAGGTCATTAGAGACGGAGCGCAAGCTCGGAATGTTTTAAGGATGGGAAAGGAAATCGGCCGTGCCTTGTCGAAGGAACCATCCTCGCATTTGCCCGGAGTGATTTAGGGAATCATGTTGTTGTTGTTGTTGTTGTGGTCCTCAGTCCTGAGACTGGTTTGATGCAGCTCTCCATGCTACTCTATCCTGTGCAAGCTTCTTCATCTCCCAGTACCTACTGCAACCTACATCCTTCTGAATCTGCTTAGTGTATTGATCTCTTGGTCTCCCTCTACGATTTTTATCCTCCACGCTGCCCTCCAATGCTAAATTTGTGATCCCTTGATGCCTCAAAACATGTCCTACCAACCGATCCCTTCTTATAGTCAAGTTGTGCCACAAACTTCTCTTCTCCCCAATCCTATTCAATACCTCCTCATTAGTTACGTGATCTACCCACCTTATCTTCAGCATTCTTCTGTAGCACCACATTTCGAAAGCTTCTATTCTCTTCTTGTCCAAACTGGTTATCGTCCATGTTTCACTTCCATACATGGCTACACTCCATACAAATACTTTCAGAAACGACTTCCTGACACTTAAATCTATACTCGATGTTAACAAATTTCTCTTCTTCAGAAACGATTTCCTTGCCATTGCCAGTCTACATTTTATATCCTCTCTACTTCGACCATCATCAGTTATTTTACCTCCTAAATAGCAAAACTCCTTTACTACTTTAAGTGTCTCATTTCCTAATCTAATCCCCTCAGCATCACCCGATTTAATTTGACTACATTCCATTATCCTCGTTTTGCTTTTGTTGATGCTCATCTTATATCCTCCTTTCAAGACACTGTCCATTCCGTTCAACTGCTCTTCCAAGTCTTTTGCTGTCTCTGACAGAATTACAACGTCATCGGCGAACCTCAAAGTTTTTACTTCTTCTCCATGAATTTTAATACCTACTCCGAATTTTTCTTTTGTTTCCTTTACTGCTTGCTCAATATACAGATTGAATAACATCGGGGAGAGGCTACAACCCTGTCTCACTCCTTTCCCAACCACTGCTTCCCTTTCATGCCCCTGGACTCTTATAACTGCCATCTGGTTTCTGTACAAATTGTAAATAGCCTTTCGCTCCCTGTATTTTACCCCTGCCACCTTCAGAATTTGAAAGAGAGTATTCCAGTTAACGTTGTCAAAAGCTTTCTCTAAGTCTACAAATGCTAGAAACGTAGGTTTGCCTTTTCTTAATCTTTCTTCTAAGATAAGTCGTAAGGTCAGTATTGCCTCACGTGTTCCAGTATTTCTACGGAATCCAAACTGATCTTCCCCGAGGTCGGCTTCTACCAGTTTTTCCATTCGTCTGTAAAGAATTCGTGTTAGTATTTTGCAGCTGTGACTTATTAAACTGATAGTTCGGTAATTTTCACATCTGTCAACACCTGCTTTCTTTGGTATTGGAATTATTATATTCTTCTTGAAGTCTGTGGGTATTTCGCCTGTCTCATACATCTTGCTCACCAGATGGTAGAGTTTTGTCATGACTGGTTCTCCCCTAGGCCATCAGTAGTTCTAATGGAATGTTGTCTACTCCCGGGGCCTTGTTTCGACTCAGGTCTTTCAGTGCTCTGTCAAACTCTTCACGCAGTATCTTATCTCCCATTTCATCTTCATCTACATCCTCTTCCATTTCCATAATACTGTCCTCAAGTACATCGCCCTTGTATAAACCCTCGATATACTCCTTCCACCTTTCTGCCTTCCCTTCTTTGCTTAGAACTGGGTTGCCATCTGAGGTCTTGATATTCATACAAGTGGTTCTCTTCTCTCCAAAGGTCTCTTTAATTTTCCTGTAGGCAGTATCTATCTTACCCCTAGTGAGACAAGCCTCTACATCCTTACATTTGTCCTCTAGCCATCCCTGCTTAGCCATTTTGCACTTTCTGTCGATCTCATTTTTGAGACGTTTGTATTCCCTTTTGCCTGCTTCATGTACTGCATTTTTATATTTTCTCCTTTCATCAATTAAATTCAATATTTCTTCTGTTACCCAAGGATTTCTATTAGCCCTCGTCTTTTTACCTACTTGATCCTCTGCTGCCTTCACTACTTCATCCCTCAGAGCTACCCATTCTTCTTCCACTGTATTTCTTTCCCCCGTTTATGTCAATTGTTCCCTTATGCTCTCCCTGAAACTCTCTACAACCTCTGGTTCTTTCAGTTTATCCAGGTCCCATCTCCTTAAATTCCCACCTTTTTGCAGTTTCTTCAGTTTCAATCTGCAGTTCATAACCAATAGATTGTGGTCAGAATCCACATCTGCCCCTGGAAATGTCTTACAATTTAAAACCTGGTTCCTAAATCTCTGTCTTACCATTATATAATCTGTCTGATACCTATTAGTATCTCCAGGATTCTTCCAGGTATACAACCTTCTTTTATGATTCTTGAACCAAGTGTTAGCTATGATTAAGTTGTGCTCTGTGCAAAATTCTACAAGGCGGCTTCCTCTTTCATTTCTTCCCCCCAATCCATATTCACCTACTATGTTTCCTTCTCTCCCTTTTCCTACTGACGAATCATGGAAAAGTTAAATAGGGATGGCCGTACGCGGATTTCAACCGTCGTTCTCCCTAATACGAGCGCAATGTGATAACCACCGTGTCACGTTGCCGATGGTATTCTGACCCTCCATAAATGACCGCTGCTTGTGTCCAATAATTTTTGTTGTATTCAACTTTAGTTTTCAAATACACCACTTGGACAACGGACTGTTAGTAAATAATAGTAATTCAATTTTTTCGTGAGTGATGTTCGTTGTCGCTTGTGGTATTTAAATTGCGACCCTACAATGTACCAAACACCAGTTATCGCAAAACTGCCTTTTCCTTCAGCCATCGGACTTCGCTTTGCTCGTGGTATTTTTTTTTTCTTTATTGTTATTTTGAAACCTGTATTACAGGCAGGCCTGCAGCAGCATACTACGCCGCTCTTTGGCCGCAGAGAAACACAAATATACAAATGAAGACATTTAGAGAAAAAACATGGTGGACATATAAACGGAGACAAACACTTTTTAAAATACAAGGTGCCGTTCACGGGCGTAGAGTCCAAGATAAAATTGTTCCTACACTGGGACACAGACAGAGACGAAAATTGTCACACGTGAACGTAGGTGCACAAAACGAATAACACTGAACCACTTAAGCACAAAACGACGGCACACACAGAAACACGAGGCGTTGATCTCCGGCGCGCGAATGTTCACTAACCGTGTACGAGTCCGGGGACCTGCCAAGAGCGGAGGAGGGGGGGGTAGAGGGAGAGGGGAGAGCAGATGCCATGGGCAGGGAAATAGGGGGAAGGGAGGAAGGTGGAGGGGAAGCCCGGGGGAAGAGGGAAGGAGGGAGGGGATTGGGGAAAGGAAAGAGAAAGGAAGGGAGGGTGCCTAAAGGAAAGGACACAGGAAGTGGGGGGATCAAAGTTGATAGGAGGGGTAGATGGAAGGGAGGAGGACATCATCAGGGAGGGGGAGCTGGCGGAAGCCACCTTGGGAGAGGGTGAGGAGGGTGGAGAGACGGAGACCGGGTGGGACGTGGGAATACAGGCGCGGCAGTGGGCGGGGGTGGGAGAGGATGGGTGAGACAAGCGGATGAGGAGGATCGAGTTTGCGGGAGGTGTACAGGATCCGTATCCTTTCAAGGAAGAGGAGGAGGTGGGGGAAGGGGATGAGATCATACAGGATCAGCGTGGGGGAGGGGAGACAGATGCGATAGGCGAGGCGGAGAGCATGGTGTTCAAGGATCTGAAGGGATTTATAAAAGGTAGGGGGGGGCGGAGATCCATGCCGGATGGGCGTAACAAAGGATAGGGCGGATGAGCTACACTCCTGGAAATTGAAATAAGAACACCGTGAATTCATTGTCCCAGGAAGGGGAAACTTTATTGACACATTCCTGGGGTCAGATACATCACATGATCACACTGACAGAACCACAGGCACATAGACACAGGCAACAGAGCATGCACAATGTCGGCACTAGTACAGTGTATATCCACCTTTCGCAGCAATGCAGGCTGCTATTCTCCCATGGAGACGATCGTAGAGATGCTGGATGTAGTCCTGTGGAACGGCTTGCCATGCCATTTCCACCTGGCGCCTCAGTTGGACCAGCGTTCGTGCTGGACGTGCAGACCGCGTGAGACGACGCTTCATCCAGTCCCAAACATGCTCAATGGGGGACAGATCCGGAGGTCTTGCTGGCCAGGGTAGTTGACTTACACCTTCTAGAGCACGTTGGGTGGCACGGGATACATGCGGACGTGCATTGTCCTGTTGGAACAGCAAGTTCCCTTGCCGGTCTAGGAATGGTAGAACGATGGGTTCGATGACGGTTTGGATGTACCGTGCACTATTCAGTGTCCCCTCGACGATCACCAGTGGTGTACGGCCAGTGTAGGAGATCGCTCCTCACACCATGATGCCGGGTGTTGGCCCTGTGTGCCTCGGTTGTATGCAGTCCTGATTGTGGCGCTCACCTGCACGGCGCCAAACACGCATACGACCATCATTGGCACCAAGGCAGAAGCGACTCTCATCGCTGAAGACGACACGTCTCCATTCGTCCCTCCATTCACGCCTGTCGCGACACCACTGGAGGCGGGCTGCACGATGTTGGGGCGTGAGCGGAAGACGGCCTAACGGTGTGCGGGACCGTAGCCCAGCTTCATGGAGACGGTTGCGAATGGTCCTCGCCGATACCCCAGGAGCAACAGTGTCCCTAATTTGCTGGGAAGTGGCGGTGCGGTCCCCTACGGCACTGCGTAGGATCCTACGGTCTTGGCGTGCATCCGTGCGCCGCTGCGGTCCGGTCCCAGGTCGACGGGCACGTGCACCTTCCGCCGACCACTGGCGACAACATCGATGTACTGTGGAGACCTCACGCCCCACGTGTTGAGCAATTCGGCGGTACGTCCACCCGGCCTCCCGCATGCCCACTATACGCCCTCGCTCAAAGTCCGTCAACGGCACATACGGTTCACGTCCACGCTGTCGCGGCATGCTACCAGTGTTAAAGACTGCGATGGAGCTCCGTATGCCACGGCAAACTGGCTGACACTGACGGCGGCGGTGCACAAATGCTGCGCAGCTAGCGCCATTCGACGGCCAACACCGCGGTTCCTGGTGTGTCCGCTGTGCCGTGCATGTGATCATCGCTTGTACAGCCCTCTCGCAGTGTCCGGAGCAAGTATGGTGGGTCTGACACACCGGTGTCAATGTGTTCTTTTTTCCATTTCCAGGAGTGTATTTATAGGTGTGGAGGATGCTGGAGGGGTCCAGACCCCACGTACGGCCGGAAAGGAGCTTGGGGAGACGGAGTCAGGAGCGTGCCTTGGCTTGGATTGTCCAGAGATGGGGAGTCCAGGAGAAGCGACGGTCGAGGGTGACGCCAAGGTACTTGAGGGTGGGAGTGAGGGCGATAGGACGGCCATAGATGGTGAGATAGAAATCAAGGAGGCGGAAGGAAGGGGTGGTTTTGCCTACAATGATCGCCTGGGTTTTGGAGGGATTGACCTTGAGCAACCACTGGTTGCACCAAGCGGTGAACCGGTCAACATGGGATTGGAGAAGGTGTTGGGAGCGCTGCAGGGTGGGGGCAATGGCAAGGTAGGCGGTGTCATCGGCAAACTGGAAGAGGTGGCCGGGGAGTGACAGCAGCGGCATGTCCGCCGTATACAAAAGGTACAGAAGGGGGGAGAGGACGGAGCCTTGGGGCACACCGGCGGAGGGGAAAAAGGTGTAGGAGTCGGTGTTATGGATGGTGATGTAGGAAGGACGGTGGGAGAGAAAGGAGCCGATCAGACGGACGTAGTTAATGGGAAGGGCGAAGGTTTGGAGCTTGAAGAGGAGACCGGAATGCCGTACGCGGTCATAAGCTCGTTTGAGGTCCAGGGAGAGGAAGATTGCGGAGCGGCGGGAATTAAGCTGGTCGGAAAGGAGATGAGTGAGGTGAAGGAGAAGATCGTCGGAAGAGAAGGACGGCGGAAAGCCACACTGGGTAACGGGAAGGAGGTGGTACTGGTGGAGATGCTGGTGGATGCGGCGGGTGAGGATAGATTCCAGGACCTTGCTGAAGACCGAGGTAAGGCTGATGGGACGGTAGGAGGAGACAGCGGACGGCGGTTTGCCAGGTTTAAGGAACATCAGGATACGGGAGGTTTTCCACAGGTCGGGGTAGTAACCGGTGGACAGGACTACATTGTAGAGCCTGGCCAGGACGGAGAGGAAAGAGACAGGAGCTTCACAAAGGCGACGGTAGGTGACACGATTGTGACCAGGAGCGGTGTTGCGTTTCGTGCAGAGTGTAGCAATGAGATCCGGTGTAGTGATAGGGGCATTGAGTTCCGTGTGTGCAATGTTGTCCAAGTACTGGAAACCAGGAGCGAGGGGAGGGACAGAGGTGTCAGTTCGATTGTGGACATCCGGGAAGAGGGAGTAATCGAACTGGGGATCATCGGGGATGGAAAACACATCGGACAGGTAGGAGGCAAAGTGATTGGCCTTCCTAAGGGAGTCAGGGAAGGGGTGATCATCATGGAGAAGAGGATAGTAGGGGGAGGGTTTAGTTCTGGTAAGGCGACGGAAGGCTGACTAGAACTTGGACGAGTTGATAGGTAGGGTAGCATTTAAACGGGTGCATGTCTGTCGCCAGTCCCAGCGTTTCTTAGCAGCGAGCAAATTACGAATGTGTCGCTGGAGTTGCCGGTGGCATCGTAGTGTGTCCGGGTCACATGTGCGGAGGAAGGTGGGATTCACGGAGGAGGAGGACGGCCTGTGGGGGTAAGGTAGGATGGTGGGGGTGGACGGCGACAGTAGGGACGTGGGTCTCCACGGCCTCAGACAAGGTCTGCTGGAGAAAGGAGGCGGCATGGGTGACATCGTCAGGGTGGTGGTAGGTGAAGGGGTGGCGATCGACCTGGGTGGAAAGGGTATCCCGGTAGGCATTCCAGTAGTTAGGGGGAGGGTCATTACGATGGTCATGGCGGGGGCGACGACCGTCTGAAATGGTAAGGAGGACAGGGAGATGGTCGCTACCAATAGGCTCCAGGACATCCACCGTTATGCGGCCAAGGAGGTTGGGGGAGGAAAGGATAACATCGGGAGTGTAGTTGGATTCGGGAAGGGTGTGCTGGGGGATGGGGATGAGGTCGCCTTGAAGGGAGGAGAGGAACCGATGCCACCGCCGTAACTGGGCGGCGGAACGACTATGGATGTTGAGGTCGGCGGCGATCACGTAGGAGGAGAAGGTACGGTCAATGTGGGAGAGGAAGTCGATGGGAATAGGGGCGTTAGGGCGGACATAGATGGTGGCACAGGTAACGGTAAGGCCGGGGAAGAAGAGACTAAGGATCAGGTGTTCAGTGGGGTCGGGAAGGAGAGGTTGGAGCCGAACGGGGATCTGGCGGTGGTGACCAATGGCAACTCCGCCACACGCAATCGGGAGGGGATTATCGGAGCGGTGGAGGAGGTAGGGCGAAGTGTGGATGGTGTGGTGGGGTTGGAGGAAGGTTTCATTGAGGAGGAAGGCATCCACGTGGTGGGTGGCAAGGGTGTGCAACAACTGGTTCTTGTTGGCGGGAAGGGAGCAGATGTTGTTGAAAAGGATACGGTGCTGTCGCGCCATGACAGGGATTTAAATGACGGTGTCAAGACGGGAGAAGGTGAAATGGGCCTGGTTGTTGGAGTAGGTGGCGTACATTTTGAGTTGGTAAACGGAACGGGCGGCGAGGGAGATCTGTTGGAGGGTGTGCGGGCGCTGAAAAGGATGAACATTCTGAAGGACGACGGTGAGGAATCTGATGATGTCCTCAGCGGTAGGGGGTGGGCGAAGGGAATTGCTGGGAGGGGTGGGGTGTCCAGAGGGCAGACAGGAACGGTGAGTTCGGGAGTGGTAGGAGGGGGTCGGGCCTTACATTTCTGAGAGTAGGTAGGATGAGGGAAGTTACAGGTATTACAGGAGGGGGGGACTGGAGATTGGGGCACTGCCGTAAAAAGTGGGCTTGCCTACAGTGCGGGCAGGTGGGGGCCTCGCGGCACTCAGATGTCGGGTGCGCATTATACCGCAAGCACCGCTGGCAGCGGAGGGATTGAGGAGGGGAACGGGAGGGGTCAACTTTATAATGTCGGTTAAAAACGAGGGCACCCTCCTTCAGGAGACGGTCTACAGAGGGGGTGTGCTCGGAAAAGACCCGCATAAGGCGGGTGGGGCCGGCAGCGTTGTGTATGCGACAAACCGCACGCACCTCCAGATGGGGATGTGCCTGAAGCTCCGCCAACACCTCCTCCACCGTGATCGTCGGACTGAGCCAAGTGATCACGGCAGTGAGGGTCGGCGGGCGACGCGGGGTTCGGGGTTGGCGGGAGAGAGGTGGGGAAGGAGCAGGGGTAAGGGAGGCATTAGGGCCAAAGCGGGTGACAGGGATGCGGGAAACGAGGTCGGTGTGGAGGGTAGGGCTGGGGGAGGAGATGAGCACCGAATCACGGCGAGGAGTGAGGAGGGAGATGGGGGCACCAGGAAAATTAGGGCGAAGGAAGAGCGTGAGGATCTGGGCTTCAAGAAGGGAGGGATCAGGACGGGAGAGGAGGTAGCGGTAGGAGGAGGGGGTAGAGGAGGAGGAGGAGGGGGCAGGGACGGGCGGGGAGACATCCATGGCATCATGGGTGGGGGAAGGGGGACGAGGCGGAGCCTTTTTGGGAATAGAGGAGGCAGGGGTGCCACTGGGGCGCTTGACGGCGAGGGAGGAGGTGTGGGGGATGGGAGCGACTGGAATGTGGCGGGGAGTGGCAGGTCCCGGTGCTGGAGGCGGCGCCGGAGGCGGTGAGGGCGATGGCGAAGGCGACGGGGAAGACGATGACGAGGAAGGCGAAGGGGAGAGTGGAGCATGGGCCGTAGCCCTCCGGGCGACCACTCTAGCGGGGGCCGCAGAAACGGAAGGAGGAACTCGTGGTATTGAGTCACATTCAATATTATACACCTGCATGGTCAAAGCCAAACACACACACACACAGTGGCCGTGTTGGCAACTTTCTGCCTACTTCTGCCGCAAAGGAGCCGCTCTCGTGTGGCTTCGAGTACTCAGCTGCCCCCACCAAGAAACACACTCACTCCTCTCTGATAACGTTAATAATCTCTCGCGTGGCTCAGAATAGTAAAACAGTCTAATCATTCAGTCGCGACACCCCCTGCTGTGAAAGTAGTTACCGTTTCACAGCCGGCGCGACGCTGGCGCTCCAAGCGGCGAGAATGCATTCACACGCGTCGTAAGGATTATGTTTGTTTTTAGATATTTATCTACTTAATTACGGAAACAGTTATAATATTTTGGCATTTCTTGCATTAATAAACTACCAAGAGACATGCATTACCGTGAAATGATGGTAAAAACAGCTGAACCTCACTGATTCAGTGACATACACTACATCTTATTCGTGAAGAAATACTTCGTAGTTCTCTTTAAATTTCATCCATATTCTGTAGCTTCAATCGTGACTGTATTCAATACCCTGGAAGTATGCATTGAAAAACGCAATCAGTCACAGCTTTTCATGTTTCATGAAGTACACGATGCATTTCGGACCCTGTGGGCCCGTCGTCAAGTGTAATTTCTTTTAATACACGCTCTGTTTTTTCTCTTGAATGAGGTGAAATGCATATTGCTGTCAAGAAAAGATTTGACGTTAGGTTATGAATTTCGTAAGTCAAAAGCCGAAAATACCTACCGCGTCATCTAAGAAAGCCAAGGCAGCAAGAAGTCAAGGCAGCTTATTGAATGTTTCAAGAGCAACTGTTCCAACATACATGACAGCCTAAATAAAACATGGAAAGACATCATCGTGTAAACGTAACACCTGGCGCAAATCAAAACTAAATGATAGAGATCGTCGTACGTTAACACGAATTGTGTCGAAACAACACAAAACTACAGCGATTAACCTGACTGCAGAGCTCGATAGTAGTCATCTTCGACACCCCGTATCTGTCGACACTGACCGTCGAGAACTCCATAAAGCGAATGTTCACGGACCAGCTGGTATACCGAAACCATTAGTGACGACAACCAACGCAAATCAGAGTAAAACATGATGTCGGGGGCATAAACCCTGGACGGCTGAACAGTGGACACATGTCGTATGGTCCGACGACTCAACGTTCTCGTTATTTCCAACATCGGGCCGGGTTTACGTATGGAGAACGCCAAAAGAAGCCTACATTACTGTCTGCTTGATTCCAACGGTTAAGCATGGAGGTGGAAGTGTGATGGTGTGGGCAGCTACATCATGGTACTCTGCTGGCCCATCATTACTCTCAAAGGCTGTGTTACAGCCAATGGTTATGTGAACATTTTAGGTGATCAGGTGCACCACATGATTCAAATGTTGTTCACAAACAATGATGCAATATTTCAGGACGATAATGCACCCTTTCACACAGCTAGAAAAGTACAACCGTGGTATCAGGAGCATGCAACTAAACTACAGCGTCTTCCCTGCTCAGCAAAGTGTGCTGACTTTTAACCTTACCGAAAGTTTTTGGGCGGTATTGGAGGGCAGACTCCGGAGCAGATTTCCGCCTCCCTCGTCACTACAGGAATTAGAAGAGGTTCCGATCGAAGAATGGCATAACATTCCACTGGAGACCATACAATCATCATATGCCAGGATTTCCAAGAAGTATCGCAGCCGTATTACTGCCAAATGGCGCTCCAGCCCCTTAACAAACCATTCCCAAGTAAGCAGAGGTATTCACATTATTTTGCTTATTCCCTGTATATCGAATACAAGACTGAGTTCTTCATCTTTCTTGTAGTCTTTCTCTGGAGACGATTTCATTTTTAGAAAAACAAAAAAATTTAATTTAATTTGAAAGTAACCAATTACTAGGAGCAAAATTGTAATACGAGGGCAGTTGAATAAGTAATGCAACACATTTTTTTTCTCGGCCAATTTTGGTTGAAAAAACCGGAAATTTCTTTTGGAATATTTTCAAACATTCCCGCTTCGTCTCGTATAGTTTCATTGACTTCCGACAGGTGGCAGCGCTGCACGGAGCTGTTAAAATGGCGTCTGTAACGGATGTGCGTTGCAAACAACGGGCAGTGATCGAGTTTCTTTTGGCGGAAAACCAGGGCATCTCAGATATTCATAGGCGCTTGCAGAATGTCTACGGTGATCTGGCAGTGGACAAAAGCACGGTGAGTCGTTGGGCAAAGCGTGTGTCATCATCGCCGCAAGGTCAAGCAAGACTGTCTGATCTCCCGCGAGCGGGCCGGCCGTGCACAGCTGTGACTCCTGCAATGGCGGAGCGTGAGAACACACTCGTTCGAGATGATCGACGGATCACCATCAAACAACTCAGTGCTCAACTTGACATCTCTGTTGGTAGTGCGCCGGCCGAAGTGGCCGTGCGGTTAAAGGCGCTGCAGTCTGGAACCGCAAGACCGCTACGGTCGCAGGTTCGAATCCTGCCTCGGGCATGGATGTTTGTGATGTCCTTAGGTTAGTTAGGTTTAACTAGTTCTAAGTTCTAGGGGACTAATGACCTCAGCAGTTGAGTCCCATAGTGCTCAGAGCCAGCCATTCTGTTGGTAGTGCTGTCACAATTGTTCACCAGTTGGGATATTCAAAGGTTTGTTCCCGCTGGGTCCCTCGTTGTCTAACTGAACACCATAAAGAGCAAAGGAGAACCATCTGTGCGGAATTGCTTGCTCGTCATGTGGCTGAGGGTGACAATTTCTTGTCAAAGATTGTTACAGGCGATGAAATATGGGTTCATCACTTCGAACCTGAAACAAAACGGCAATCAATGGAGTGGCGCCACACCCACTCCCCTACCAAGAAAAAGTTTAAAGCCATACCCTCAGCCGGTAAAGTCATGGTTACAGTCTTCTGGGACGCTGAAGGGGTTATTCTGTTCGATGTCCTTCCCCATGGTCAAACGATCAACTCTGAAGTGTATTGTGCTACTCTTCAGAAATTGAAGAAACGACTTCAGCGTGTTCATAGACACAAAAATCTGAACGAACTTCTCCTTCATGACAACGCAAGACCTCACACAAGTCTTCGCACCCGAGAGGAGCTCACAAAACTTCAGTGGACTGTTCTTCCTCATGCACCCTACAGCCCCGATCTCGCACCGTCGGATTTCCATATGTTTGGCCCAATGAAGGACGCAATCCGTGGGAGGCACTACGCGGATGATGAAGAAGTTATTGATGCAGTACGACGTTGGCTCCGACATCGACCAGTGCAATGGTACCGTGCAGGCATACAGGCCCTCATTTCAAGGTGGCGTAAGGCCGTAGCATTGAATGGAGATTACGTTGAAAAATAGTTTTGTGTAGCTAAAAGATTGGGGAATAACCTGGTGTATTTCAATGCTGAATAAAACAACCCCCGTTTCAGAAAAAAAATGTGTTGCATTACTTATTGAACTGCCCTCGTACTTCAGTTCCTCCCACCTTGAATGTGTAATACGTTAACAAACAGCCCTGCTCATATTCTGGACTGAAATAACCATTTGTTAGTAACCTACTCGTGGCCTATAGATGAATTCTCGACTCTACTCAAACACCACAGGTATCTGTGATTATAGCCTAAGGAACCTTAAAAAGCGAGCACACGTATTCATAAATTTTCACGATCTTGACCTGTCTCGCCTTCGTCCAGCTGTTACTCAAGTACCCGGTAACACGAATGTTATCGGCTGTGTTGTTTCCCCACGAACGTAAACAAGAAATTGGTGTCCCGTTTCAGGTGGCGTCAGCAGGTACGAAATACCGCAGCTGAGTCAGTAGTAGTAACACGTACTTCAGCAACTTTCGGCACTTGTCGTCGCAGTTTGTTAGCGAACACACGCGTGACTTCCGTGAACGGGATTCTCTCAGCAGAGATGGAGCAGGACATCCACAACGGCGAATTACAGGCGCTGCAGGTACTGTGAAACGTTCTTATCGCCAGTCTCCAACGGCTGCCTATCTACACAACATCAAACGGCCATACCATTTTACGTTTACATTTACATGCGAGGTGTTTGACAATCCATGTTACACACTTCTCGAGGTTGCAGAGGCAACCTAGTAGATCAATTTTTTACGTAGGGATATGTCAGCAACAGAGGGGAAGAAAACCAATGTGCACTCCGTGTGCATACCGGGGGGAGTCATTCCAGATGTGGAAAGGGTCCTTCCGGATGCCATGAAGGGTACAGGGTGCACCCATCTGCAGGTGGTCGCTCATGTCGGCACCAATGATGTGTGTCGCTATGGATCGGAGGAAATCCTCTCTGGCTTCCGGCGGCTATCTGATTGGGTGAAGACTGCCAGTCTCGCTAGCGGGATGAAAGCAGAGCTCACCATCTGCAGCATCGTCGACAGGACTGACTGCGGACCTTTGGTACAGAGCCGAGTGGAGGGTCTGAATCAGAGGCTGAGACGGTTCTGCGACCGTGTGGGCTGCAGATTCCTCGGCTTGCGCCATAGGGTGGTGGGGTTTCGGGTTCCGCTGGATAGGTCAGGAGTCCACTACACGCAGCAAGCGGCTACACGGGTAGCAGGGGTTGTGCGGCGTGGACTGGGCGGTTGTTTAGGTTAGATGGCCTCAGGAAAGTACAGAAAGGGCAGCAGCCTCAAAGGGTGCGGGGCAAAGTCAGGACATGCGGGGGCCAAGCAGCAATCGGTATTGTAATTGTAAACTGTCGAAGCTGCATTGGTAAAGTACCGGAACTTCAAGCGCTGATAGAAAGCACCGAAGCTGAAATCGTTATAGGTACAGAAATCTGGCTGAAGCCAGAGATAAATTCTGCCGAAATTTTTACAAAGGCACAGACGGTGTTTAGAAAGGATAGATTGCATGCAACCGGTGAGGGCGTGTTTGTCGCTGTTAGTGGTAGTTCATCCTGTAGTGAAGTAGAAGTGGATAGTTCCTGTGAATTATCATGGGTGGAGGTTACACTCAACAACCGAGCTAGGTTAATAGTTGGCTCCTTTTACCGACCTCCCGACTCAGCAGCATTAGTGGCAGAACAGCTGAGAGAAAATTTGGAATACATTTCACATAAATTTTCTCAACATGTTATATTCTTAGGTGGAGATTTCAATTTACCAGATATAGACTGGGACACTCAGATGTTTAGGATGGGTGGTAGGGACAGAGCATCGAGTGACATTATACTGAGTGCACTATCCGAAAATTACCTCGAGCAATTAAACAGAGAACCGACTCGTGGAGATAACATCTTGGACCTACTGATAACAAACAGACCCGAACTTTTCGACTCTGTAAGCGCAGAATCAGTGATCATAAGGCCGTTGCAGCATCCCCGAATATGGAAGTTAATAGGAATATAAAAAAAAGGGAGGAAGGTTTATCTGTTTAGCAAGAGTAATAGAAGGCAGATTTCAGACTACCTAACGGATCAAAACGAAAATTTCTGTTCCGACACTGACAATGTTGAGTGTTTATGGAAAAAGTTCAAGGCAATCGTAAAATGCGTTTTAGACAGGTACGTGCCGGGTAAAACTGTGAGGGACGGGAAAAAACCCACCGTGGTTCAACAACAAAGTTAGGAAACTACTGCGAAAGCAAAGAGAGCTTCACCCCAAGTGTAAACGCAGCCGAAACCTCTCAGGCAAACAGAAGCTAAACGATGTCAAAGTTAGCGTAAGGAGGGCTATGCTTGAAGCGTTCAGTGAATTCGAAAGTAAAATTCTATGTACCGACTTGACAGAAAATCCTAGGAAGTTCTGGTCTTACGTTAAATCAGTAAGTGGCTCGAAACAGCATATCCAGACACTCCGGGATGATGATGGCATTGAAACAGAGGATGACACGCGTAAAGCTGAAATACTAAACACCTTTTTCCAAAGCTGTTTCACAGAGGAAGACTGCACTGCAGTTCCTTCTATAAATCCTCGCACAAACGAAAAAATGGCTGACATCGAAATAAGTGTCCAAGGAATAGAAAAGCAACTGGAATCACTCAACAGAGGAAAGTCCACTGGACCTGACGGGATACCAATTCGATTCTACACAGAGTACGCGAATGAACTTGCCCCCCTTCTAACAGCCGTGTACCACAAGTCTCTAGAGGAACGGAAGGTTCCAAATGATTGGAAAAGAGCACAGGTAGTCCCAGTCTTCAAGAAGGGTCGTCGAGCAGATAGGAAAAACTATAGACCTATATCTCTGACGTCGATCTGTTATAGAATTTTAGAACATGTTTTTACCTCGCGTATCATCTCGTTTTTGGTTCAAATGGTTCAAAAAAAATGGTTCAAATGGCTCTGAGCACTATGGGACTCAACTTCTGAGGTCATCAGTCCCCTAGAACTTAGAACTACTTAAACCTAACTAATCTATGGACAGCACACACATCCACGCCCGAGGCAGGATTCGAACCTGCGACCGTAGCGGTCGCGCGGTTCCAGACTGTAGCGCCTAGAACCGCTCGGCCACCGCGGCCGGCGTCGTTTTTGGAAACCCAGAATCTACTCTGTAGGAATCAACATGGATTCCGGAAACAGCCATCGTGTGAGACCCAACTCGCTTTATTTGTTCATGAGACCCAGAAAATATTAGACACAGGTTCCCAGGTAGATGCTATTTTCCTTGACTTCCGGAAGGCGTTCGATACAGTTCCGCACTGTCGCCTGATAAACAAAGTAAGAGCCTACGGAATATCAGACCAGCTGTGTGGCTGGATTGAAGAGTTTTTAGCAAACAGAACACAGCATGTTGTTATCAATAGAGAGACGTCTACAGACGTTAAAGTAATAACCTCTGGCGTGCCACAGGGGAGTGTTATGGGACCATTGCTTTCCACAATATATATAAATGACCTAGTAGATAGTGTCAGAAGTTCCATGCGGCTTTTGGCGGATGATGCTGTAATATACAGATAAGTTGCAGCATTAGAAAATTGTAGCGAAATGCAGGAAGATCTGCAGCGGATAGGCACTTGGTGCAGGGAGTGGCAACTGCCCCTTAACATAGACAAATGTAATGTATTGCGAATACATAGAAAGAAGGATCCTTTATTGTATGATTATATGATAGCGGAACAAACACTGGTAGCAGTTACTTCTGTAAAATATCTGGGAGTATGCGTACGGAACGATTTGAAGTGGAATGATCATATAAAATTAATTGTTGGTAAGACGGGTACCAGGTTGAGATTCATTGGGAGAGTCCTTAGAAAATGTAGTCCATCAACAAAGGAGGTTGCTTACAAAACACTCATTCGACCTATACTTGAGTATTGCTCATCAGTGTGGGATACGTACCAGATCGGGTTGACGGAGGAGATAGAGAATATCCAAAGAGGAGCGGCGCGTTTCGTCACAGGGTTATTTGGTAAGCGTGATAGCGTTACGGAGATGTTTAGCAAAGTCAAGTGGCAGACTCTGCAAGAGAGGCGCTCTGCATCGCGGTGTAGCTTGCTCGCCAGGTTTCGAGAGGGTGTGTTTCTGGATGAGGTGACGAATATATTGCTTCCACCTACTTATACCTTCCGAGGAGATCATGAATGTAAAATTAGAGAGATTCGAGCGCGCACTGAGGCCTTCTGACAGTCGTTCTTCCCGCAAACCATACGCGACTGGAACAGAAAAGGGAGGTAATGACAGTGGTACGTAAAGTGCCCTCCGCCACACACCGTTGGGTGGCTTGCGGAGTATAAATGTAGATGTAGATGTAGATGTCTGGAATCGTCATTCGGCGAAGCTACGGAGCGTCAAAGTTATAGGCGCCGTCGGCTGTACGTAGTGCTGTGTATGTGTGTATATACTGGCTGATTCCGTGATGACGTCACAGAATTTCTAGGCTGATGGAAAAGTATAAATGTATCAATTTGAGGTAAGTATCGGAAGCAAACGAGTCGAAAGTTATAGACGAAAAACGTTTGCTACCCCTGACAGTGCAATATACGTACTGGTACTGTTGTTGCTAAGATTGTAGGATACGAAACTTTCAGAGGTGGTGGTATGGACCAAAGCAATAACAAATGTCTAGTAAACATGCGCTCTAAGATACATAAGAGGTATGAGCGCTTGATCAGTAGAGGAGATGTGTTTCACACTAGCGAAGATGGCCAAGTGCTCACAGCCCCTCGGGTATGCATTTTAGAGGCCATGTTTACTGGACATTTTTTCTTGTCTTGGTGCAACTACCACCTCTGAAAGTTGCCTACCCTACATTCTTAGCAACGACAGCAGTGTCAGAGGTATCATAATGATTTCGCTTTTACCTTTCGACTTGTTCGCTTCCGAATCAGGCACTCTTAGCTCAAATTGATACATTTATTCGTCTCTAACATCATTGAATGGAAAAAGCCGACCTCGGGGAAGATCAGTTTGGATTCCTTAGAAATGTTGGAACACGTGAGGCAATACTGACCCTACGACTTATCTTAGAAGGTAGTTTAAGGAAAGGTAAACCTACGTTTCTAGCATTAGTAGACTTAGAGAAAGCTTTTGACAATGTGGCCGGGAATACTCTCTTTCAAATTCTGAAGGTGGCAGGGCTAAAATACAGAGAGCGAAAGGCTATTTACAATTTGTACATAAACCAGATGGCAGTTATAAGAGTCGAGGGGAATGAAAGGGAAGCAGTGGTTGGTAAGGGAGTGAGACAGAGTTGTAGCCTATCCCCGATGTTATTCAATCTGTATACTGAGCAAGGAGTAAAAAAAAACAAAGGAAGAATTTTGGAGTAGGAATTAGAATCCATGGAGATGAAATAAAAACTTTGAGGTTTTCCGATTACATAATTCTGTCAGAGACGGCAAGGGATCTGGAAGAGCAACTTAACAAAATGGATAAAGTCTTGAAAGGAGGATATAAGATGCACATCAACAACAACAAATCGAGTATAATGGAAAAGGGCGAAAACACATGATGGTTTGAAGAAATATCAGCATGATATAGGCCTATTTGTGGAGCTTGAAGACGAACTTTACGGTCTCATTGTGCTATTTGAAACCCAAGTGGTCGGTTCCAGACTGAAGCGCCTAGAACCGCTCGGCCACACAGGCCCGCCCTGAATGTAGTCGAATTAAATCGGGTGATGCTGAGGAAATTAGATTAGGAAATCAGACACTTAAAGTAGTAGATGTGTTTTACTATGTGGGGAGCAAAATAACGGATGATGGTCGAAGTAGTGTGGATATAAAATGTAAACCCGCAATGGTAAGGAAAGCGTTTCTGAAGAAGAGAAATTTGTTAACATCGAGTATAGATTTAAGTGTTAGGAAGTCGTTGCTGAAAGTATATGTATGGAGTGTAGCCACGTATGGAAGTGAAACATGGACGATAAATAGTTTGGACAAGGAGAGAATAAAAGCTTTCGAAATGTGGTGCTACAGAAGAATGCTGAAGATCAGATGGGTAGATCACATAAAAAATGAGGAGGTACTGAATAGAATTTGGGAGAAGAGAAATTTGTGGCACAACTTGACTAGAAGAAGGGATCGGTTGGTAGGACATGTTCTGAGGCATCAAGGGATCACCAATTTAGTATTGGAGGGCAGCGTTGTTCTCACCCTCCTCCTCAAAGTGGATTTGGAAAGTCGTATGCCGGCCGTGCGGTTCTAGGCACTTCAGTCCGGAACCGCGTGACCGCTACGGTCGCAGGTTCGAATCCTGCCTCGGGCATGGATGGGTGTGATGTCCTTAGGTTAGTTAGGTTTAAGTAGTTCTAAGTTCTAGGGGACTGATGACCTCAGTTGTTAAGTCCCATAGTGCTCAGAGCCATTTGAACCATTTGAACCGTCGTATGCCTAGCGTATTTACAGTACGTCTTGCGAATTACGTTTATGCCAGCATTACCATTTCGAAAAGCATCAATAGCCACCGCCATGTTTTCATGGAACAATAAGCCATAATTCTTAGGTTCCGCTATTTGAAAAAAGTGTAATCTTGCAAGAAAAGTGACAATTTGATAAAACTGCTGTTAATAATGATAATAATATTTATCAGTGATAAATATCAGTGTTTTTGCGTAATTTGGGCTCCCATAAATGCAGAAACACCTTTTTATTCGGCTAAAAGAAGATAAATGTCTTTGTCCACTCTCTTTTAGGGTTCTGTACGCCAGTCGGTGGAAACAAAGCCGTTATAGGATCGGTTTGTTGTCTCACTGTCCGACAGTTAAGACTTCTTTTTCTCAGGAACAGGTAGAGGTATCAAGCTGAAATTTATGTCACACACTACGGTTTACGTTCCCTTGGCTGTGTAAAGAATTTAGGGCTCTGAGTGAATTCATGCAACAGATACGCCATTTATGTCACATATAACTGTAGTCGTAAACTCACTCACCAAAACCCTTAGGGTACTTCCCGCTGACAAAGAATCATAAAATTTTGCTCAAAGCAAGGTTTCACGGTATAAGTAATCGAACAAATCCGAAAACTCTTAGTTGTAATTATATCACATAAATTTTCTTCTTATCCGTCTGTATTTCTGTCTGTCTGTACGTTATGATTACATGTTTAGTAGAACGATGAATCACATGAAGTGTAGTTAGACAATATTTGAAAATTGTAGATTTAACATAACCTGTTTCGCTTCGTGGTTAAATAAAATGAAATAATAAAATGTGCGGAATTCGGTCTTCGAAACATGAACATTTACATTTTTACAGTTGGCAACACATATAGCAGCACAATTATCAGATCGAATCAGCTGTAAACCATATATAGCGAACATTATCTTAAAATGTACATACATAAAAAAATGGTTGCGCGATGTATAAAACGACGCCATACATTTTAAACTTATTTGGGTGCTTTTAAATGTTTCTACACTATATTAATACTAAGTCTAGTTATCTGCTATACAAACTATAAATAGACTTCACGTACTGTAAGAGTACAGATGCTTAGCTTCACAAAGAAATTAATTTTTTCAGAGCACAAAATAAACTTTCACCACTGCAAGCCCCGTACAACTGCGAGATACAGCGTAATACATATTCCGTCTAACAAGCTGCATCACAACGCAGGTAATTTGCCAGATATGTTAGTCGTACAATTTAAAAGTCTGACGAACTCGAAAAACATCAGAGATGCGATAATCTCAGACCGTACGGAATTCAACAGAATAGCACAGAGAACACGGACAAATTAGTGGCGAATCTTGTTGCGAGAACTTAGGCCTGCAGGTGGCACTGTACCACATTGACAGAAGTCGTGGACTGGGACGTAGGACACCAGGATCTACAAAACCTAGAGCAATAATAGTGCAATTCGTCTTGTAGATCTGAAATCTTCAGAGCAAAGGAGAAACTCGCGAAGTCAGGTCTGATGATGCGAGAGATCTCGCCTCTGAAAGATTAAACATTTTGAACAGTGTGATTTCGAGATTTGTGGTATAAAACAATAGCAGGATAATGGTGAAGATCGAAAATGGAAAACAGATCAATTTGCAATGTAAATGAACTCAAAGCCTGTGCTTTAGGAACTGAGAACATGTCAACTCTTGGTGCTGCTACAGTGTGTGTTTATATTGTTATCATAGCTTAACTCATATGTTAATTCTTTTGTTTTATTTCGTTACTAATTCCCGTTTGTCATTGTATCTTATGAACTACGTCAACTACTGTACCGAGTTTCGTCTTACCTCCATTTTTTTAGCAATTTACTGTCATGTTTTTGTTGCTACTCATCATTAGCACCATTACTAGTACACTCTGTTTTTATTCCGTTAACCTTACTTTCAGTACTCTTGTGCACAGAGTGACGACCATACAAGAAATCATGGAACTTAGTAACACCAAACACGAGAGCTAAAGCTTCTTTCTCGATCTGTGAATAATTTCTTTGCGCAGATGAAAGCAATTTGGACGCAAAGGCAATAGGACGATCATGCGATCCATCTTTGTGCGCAAGCACAGCACCGATCCCGAAATCCGATGCATCTACCATCAACAAAAGGGGTTTCTGGGGATCGAATGGCGTAAGGCAAGTATTTGAAAGCAACGCCGATTTCAAGTGGCGAAAGGCGCGTTCGCATTCCGTCGTCCAGACGAACGGAACACCTTTACGGCGTAAGCGATGAAGCGGAGCTGAAATGGAAGAAGCATTGCGCAGAAAGCGATGATAGTAGTTGATTTTTCCCAGCACACTCTGCAGCTGCTTCACATTCTGTGGCGAAGGCAAGTCCTGTATGGCACGGAGGTGCTCTGGACTCGGATGTATGCCTTGGGCATTAATGACATGCCCCAAATACGGTAAGTCACGAGCAAAAAACACACATTTGTCCTTCCTCAAGCGAAGACCATTTTGCCGCAATACCTGAAATAATGTGCGGAGGTTGGCTAAATGTTCGGCTTCTGTCTTGCCGGAGATCACAATATCGTCCAGATAGTTCGCAGCAGTAGGGACCGACGCACAAACAGTTTGTAAATATTGCTGAAACAATGCAGGGGCGGATGCACACCCGAATGGCAGTCTTTTGAATCGATACAATCCAAGATGCGTGTTAACCACCAATACGCGCTGGGATTCTTCGTCCACCGGTATTTCCAAGTACGCATCTGCTAGGTCCAACTTTGAAAAATATTTTCCCGGGCACAGTTTGTCAAAAAGATCTTCCGGGCGGGGCAAAGGAAAAGATGCAGTCACAAGTTGTGGATTCACAGTTGCCTTGAAGTCCACACAAAGTCTCAGTTTTCCGGAAGGTTTTGGCAAAATTACTAAGGGTGAGGTCCAGAGAGAAGCCTGCACACGTTCAATTACACCTTGAGATTCTAAATCGTGTAATGTTCTTGCGACCTCATCACGCTATGCGTGGGGAACATTGCGCGCTCTGAAAAATTTCGGTTGCGCGTTCACTGTGTAAGTAGGCTGTTTAGGTTTTTTTATTGGTAACGCCACCTCTGTATGAAAATCACTGGCTGTGCTGTGTGCAGTCTGTGGCTGCTTTGCATTGTTGTAATACTCGCCATTGTAGTGTTAGGCAGCTGGCTGTGAACAGCGCGTAGCGTTGGGCAGTTGGAGGTGAGCCGCCAGCAGTGGTGGATGTGGGGAGAGAGATGGCGGAGTTTTGAGATTTGTCATGAACTGCTATATATATGATGATATCAAGGTAAATACATTGTTTGTTCTCTATTAATATCTTTTATTTGCTAACTATCCCTATCAGTAGTTAGTGCCTTCCATAGTTTGAATCTTTTATTTAGCTGGCAGTAGTGGCGCTCGCTGTATTGCAGTAGCTTGAGCAGCGAAGATTTTTGTGAGGTAAGTGATTTGTGAAAGGTATAGTTTAATGTTAGTCAGGGCCATTCTTTTGTAGGGAATTTTGAAAGTCAGATTGCGTTGCGCTAAAAATATTGTGTATCAGTCTAAGCACAGTCGTGTAAAATTGTTTAAAAGGGGACGTTTCAACTTTCAGTTCCAAATGTGCTTCATAGTTTTTAGCGCAACCAAGGCCCGGTGCAAAAATGTCTGCAAATTCTTCACAAAGACGAGAAACACTGGCGGAAGGCACAGTCTGATTCACTGATAGGACCTGATTTACTATAGACAAGTTAAACAATTGAAATAAATCTAAACCAAACAAGTTCACTGCAGTAGAAGAACGAAGAACGTAAAATGACACAAGTTTTGTTTGTCCCTTGTATGTTGCAAGAAGAGTGCACTGTCCTAACACAGGTATTTTCTGTCCTGAGTAACTATTTAACTGAACATTTGCGGCACGCAACGGAGGTTTGCCCAGTTGTTTGTACGTGTCGTGATTGAGCAATGAGACTGCAGCTCCGGTATCGAGCTGGAATGGTATCACTTTGCCTTCAAAGTCTAAGTCTACAAAAAGTTTATTGTCCTGCTGACGACAAGAGCGACTTTCAAGTGCAATTTGAACTGATACAGGTACAGAAGCACTTGCGACTTCACTGGATTTCCGGCGACGTCGACGCACACTTTTTGTGGGACGAACACAGTCACTGTTAGACAAAGTATGTGCGGGACTAACACAGTCACTGTGAGATAAAGAGGCACTGGACAGGGTGGAATTAACGACATGAATGTCCATGGACGAAGGTCCACGAGCCTGATTGTCCTGGGTTCGATTCCGGTGCGAAGCAAAGGGCCTAGAATTGTTGTGATTGTCTGATCTAAGCCTTTTCTGGCAAACACTTTTAACATGTCCTTTCTTATGACAGTAAAAGCAAATAGCTTGGCGTGACGGGCAATTGTCACGCGAATGTCTAGTTGCACACCGCGGGCATGATTTCAGCACGGCATTGGCAAGCTTACGCGGCACACGTGTTAGCGAGCTAGGCCGCAGCTGCGCGGACGTGCGCGAGGGCCGTTTAGCGTCCCGTGCTGCGCGCCCGGCGGGCCGGTTAATGTGACACACTGCTGGCGAAGTTGCAAATGATTCCTGACCAAAGTCAAGTGTGTCTTGCCTATCCAATATGTCTATCACTTGTTGAAGGGAGGAATTAACGAGTTTCAAAATCTGTTCCCGTATGTGAACATCAGAAACGTTCTGTGCAATTGCATCACGCACCATAGTATCTGAATAAGGGAGTCCACATTCACATTGAAAATCACAATCCCTAGTAAGGCCTTGCAAAGTTGCAACCCACTCCCTATTCGTCTGACCGGCCGTACGTTTTGTACGAAAGAACGTATACCTTTTTGCAACGACATTGACTGTTTCTTTGAAATAGGCATCTAAAGCAGACAAAATTTCTTTGTAGGACAGAGTTGCTACGTCGCGTCGGGGAAACAATTTCACTATCACACGGTAGGTGGACACACCGACGCAAGAAAGCAAAAACGGCTGCCGCTCATTACCTTGAATTCTGTAGGCGGCGAGATGAAATCCAAATTGTCGGGACCATTCTGGCCACGTTTCTTGGGTTGAATCAAAATTACGGAAGGCCGGTGCAACTGCATGTTGTGGCTGTGGTAGCGATGAAGCGGCGGCGGCCGCATCGTTTTGCAGTGCACGTTGACCCTGGACGAGCTGTCCCAGGGCATCCAATAACGCCTGCGTCTGCTGTTTCTGCAAGCGATAAAATTCGGACAGTACATCTGGAGATTGTGGCGAAGCCATGACACAAATAAATCAGAGCAAAGCAAGTAGAAAGAACACGATCCTTTAATCCTCGTCGCCAATCTGTTGTGGCATAACAAGCTAGCTACGCCACACTGAGAAGGGAGCCGAAAGGCACGCGTACACACACGCCGACTGGCGTCAAGTCTGGAACAGGATACGTTATGACTGCTATAAAGAAAATACGTAGCTTTGGAATATACTTAACTTTTAATCACTCCTTGTGATACATCTCTCTTGACTATACAAATGAGACTCGTAAGATACATGCACTGTTACAATTGGCGCCTTGCTAGGTCGTAGCCATTAACTTAGCTGAAGGCTATTCTAACTGTCTCTCGGCAAATGAGAGAAAGGCTTCGTCAGTGTAGTCGCTAGCAACGTCGTCGTACAACTGGGGCGAGTGCTAGTCCGTCTCTCTAGACCTGCCGTGTGGTGGCGCTCGGTCTACGATCACACAGTGGCGACACGCGGGTCCGACATGTACTAATGGACCGCGGCCGATTTAAGCTACCACCTAGCAAGTGTGGTGTCTGGCGGTGACACCACACAGACAATTCTAGCTCTGTTTAGCAAGTTTCTTTTCAGAATCAGATTTTCACTCTGCAGTGTACTGTGCGCTGATATGAAACTTCCTGGCAGATTAAAACTGTGTGACGGACCGAGACTCGAACTTGGGACATTTGCCTTTCGCAGGAAAGTGCTCTACCATCTGAGCTACGTTCGCAGGATAGCTTGTGAAGATTAGAAGGTAGGAGTCGTGGTACTGGCGAATGTAAAGCTGTAAGGACGAGACGTGAGTCGTTCTTGGGTAGCTCAGATGGTAGAGCAGTTGCCTGTGAAAGGCAATGGTCCCGAGTTCCAGTCTCGGTCCGGCACACAGTTTTAATCTGACAGGAAGTTTCAAGTTTCTTTTCCTTTCACCTGTCGGCTATTTAACGACTACTGCAATGCCTGCTGGCCTTGGCCTCGAAACCTCCTCTCCCCCCCTCCCCCATTCCCCCCCACCCCCTCTCGAAGGTACCTACTGCTTTCAGTTCCGGGAACCCACAGTCCCCTCTGTGCGCTTCGCTTTCTTTGTACCCTCGCCAGCGCCGACTCTAAGTTACTAAAGTACTGCAGCGGCATCCTCGTACGCTGTGAAGCTGAACGTACTAAGCTCCACATTGTACACGCAAATGGCCACACTCTGACAGCTCAGCTCGGCGAGTTCTGTCCTATACTTCAAGACACACACACCCACGTAATACTTATGCTGAGACCTGGCTCAAACCAAGTACTCCAGCAAGTTTGGTAAATCTGGTTGGCCACATCTTTCTAACACATGACACGTGTAATACACGAGGAGGTGGGTTAGGGGTGTACATAAGCTCTGACTTACCACCTGCTGTGCTTCACACATCCAACAACAATGAAGATCAACAAGTCAATTATATGCCCATATAAGCTGGTGCTAAAACGTTAAAATCGCTTTTCTTGGATTATTTGGTAAGCTTACACTGTTCATCTTTTCCACTATTTCGTACATACACTACTGGCCATTAAAATTGCTACTCGAAGAAGAAATGCAGATGATAAACGGGTATTCATTGGACACATATATTATAGTAGAACTGACATGTGATTGCGTTTTCACGCAATTTGGGTGCATAGATCCTGAGAAATCAGTACCCAGAACAACCACCTCCGGCCGTAATAACAGCCTTGATACGCTTGGGCATTGAGTCAAACAGAGCTTGGATGGCGTGTACAGGTACAGCTGCCCATGCAGTTTCAACACGATACCACAGTTCATCAAGAGTAGTGACTGGCGTATTGTGACGAGCCAGTTGCTCGGCCTCCATTGACCAGACGTTTTCAGTTGGTGAGAGATCTGGAGAATGTGCTGGCCAGCGCAACAGTCGAACGTTTTCTGTATCCAGGAAGGCCGTAGAGGACCTGCAACATGCGGTCGTGCATTATCCTGCTGAAATGTAGTGTTTTGCAGGGATCGAATGAAGGGTAGAGCTACGGGTCGGAACACGTCTGAAATGTAACGTCCACTGTTCAAAGTGCCGTCAATGCGAACAAGAGGTGACCGAGACGTGTAAGCAATGGCACTAATTTATCGAAAATCAGAAGAAAAAAGATTTACTTATACAGTATGTACAATAGTACAGCGTCGTTGTTGTTACAACCTCTTGTTCGCATTGACGGCACTTTGAACAGTGGACGTTACATTTCAGATGTGTTACGACCCGTGGCTCTACCCTTCATTCGATCCCTGCGAAACCCTACATTTCAGCAGGATAATGCACGACCGAATATTGCAGGTCCTGTACGTTCCTTTCTGGATACAGAAAATGTTCGACTGCTGCCCTGGCCAGCACATTCTCCAGATCTCTCACCAATTGGCAACGTCTGGTCAATGGTGGCCGAGCAACTGGCTCGTCACAATACGCCAGTCACTACTCTTGATGAACTGTGGTATCGTGTTGAAGCTGCATGGGCAGCTGTACCTGTACACGCCATCCAACCTCTGTTTGACTCAATGCCCAGGCGTATCAAGGCCGTTATTACGGCCAGAGGTGGTTGTTCTGGGTACTGATTTCTCAGGATCTATGCACCCAAATTGCGTGAAAATGTAATCACATGTCAGTTTTAGTATAGTATATTTGTCCAATGAATACCCGTTTATCATCTGCATTTCTTCTTCGTGTAGCAATTTTAATGGCCAGTAGTGTACTTGAAGTAATTTTCAGAAAATTTGAAAATAACGCCACAGGAAATCCTGTCCCTAGCACCAGTTTAGATCGGTGTCAGTCAGTTGCTGTCCAGTCTCTGCGGTCACTGACGAGCAGAACTCGTGCCGTTTTATGTGCCTCTGTGAGCACTGCCCTCTTGCGAGGTACCAGACCCAGTGTTCATTGCATGCTGTTCCGTTCACAGTGCTCGCTCGCGAACCGGTTGTGACGGACCTGCATTCACCGACAGCAGCATTTCATATTGGAATTCAAGCCCGTTGTCACTGACACGCTTCCTCGGGTGCCTGTCGGTTAGGACCTTTCTGCCACCATTGTTCCTGCCTCGTGTTACACGGCTACCGATAGTACAACATTTCTTCGAGACACATAGCACAGTCACCGTAGATACGTAAACAAATCGGGCAATTTATTCATTGTGTGGCCACGTGCACGTCCGAACACGGTACCTTTTTCTTTCAGTGTGTCACGTACCATTTTGTGCCCCAGTTTGCAGGCAGCCGACTGTAACACATACACACCACTTTACTGCCGTGGATTATGCCAGCGGTGGAAAGTCGCGTAACCTCCCGGTAACAGTTCTACACCGTCCACTGCGCAAGAGTGAGTCGAAAACGAGACGGTGCGTCCTGCTCGCTTAGGAGCCAATGCTTAGGTGCGTATTGGAGCCATTGTTGTACAGTGGATGTTTACATATGAGTGCACGGTGTCCCTTGGTATTTCTGCAGTTTTCTTTCGCCGGCAAGAGATACGGAGATGTCTTGTTCGATAATAAACGTCTGTTTCATCGTGTACAGCGCATTGCAGACCACCTCCACCTCAAAGAAAAGAAATCGCCAGCGCATTTAACGCGAATTGTGTAAGACTGATTTGAGGATCATTCCATGAAAGTTGCTTGCCTGGCTTCTAGGGACGTCTCACCCTGGTCTTAATACTATTCGTCGCGCCTTCGCGTAAGGTTTGCTCGCTTCGGTCTCAGTTCTGGCCAATCAAAGAGAGTTGTGGGTGGTGGATGTGCGGTGATGAATCAAGATGGCTGCTCTACGCCTTCTTTGCCTCTTGGAATCTGTGTGTCGATAGGTCACCACCGCCATCATTAGGAACAGGAGTGTTACGTGCAACTAGGTAGGTACCAAATATCGTGTTTCTTATTTGTTTCTCTCTTTAAGCGTAGTCAAAATGTTCTCACCATAAACACTTTTTGGATAGTAATGTCGAATCGGTGGAAAATATTAAATAACCTTTCTGAAAAGGATATTTGGTTTTGAGAACTCAATTCAACGATTCTACTTTTCGACCATTTCCAATATGAAATTCTTCCAGTTTCTCGCAGATTAATATATGAGGTTCAACGTTAATGTGTAAGCTTTATATATGATTTATCTACATATTAAATACTGAATATCTTTTTCCAAAAACTTTCTCCTCGTGTAATGTGTCCTTAAGATTTCTCACCATAAACATTTTTTGCATAGGAGTGTCGAATCGGTGGAAAATATTAAGTAACCTTTCTGGAAAGGATATTTGGTTTTGAGAACTTTATTCAACGATTCTTCTTTTGGATCATTTTTCAATATGAAATTCTTCCAGTTTGTCGCAGATTAATATATGAGGTTCAACGTTAATTGTATAAGCTTTATATGTAATTTATCTACATATGAAATACTGAATATCCGTTTCCAAAAACTTTCTCCTCGTCTAACGTGTCCTTAAGATATCTTATTCAACGACTGAGAAATACTGACTGTTGAGTTGCCCTGTACTGACTTGTGAACCGTGTGGTGAAACAAAACTTTTATCTCGGTGAAATGTTAAATTTGCAATAATGAAAGTGAATCTAATTAAATCCCAAAAGAAAATGCTGAATTTTAAATAACGAAAGTGAATCTAATTAAATCCCAAAAGAAACTAATTGTGTACTCAGTGAAAACTATGGAACTGTACTAATACTGAAGTACGTTATGAAAGTTACGTAACATGAAGTGCAATGTCTGACTTGAAATAACCGCAAAATAAAATACTGCTCAGCTCGGAAGAAAATATCTGTTTAAGATTACCTTCTCTGTTCACTGTAAGTTAAACTGCTTACTTAGCACACCACCTGAAAATTCTGGCTATGTACCGTTTGCTCACAACAATGCAAAGTGAGATCTACTCTGTACGAAAAGTAGCTTACCTTTTGCTCAACACGCTATTTTGTATCTAGTGTACTGATGTTCTCGAAAGCCAACTGAAATCAGCAAATAGAGCAGCTAAAGAAAAATAAGCTACTAAGCATTAAATTTTTCCGTGTGGGTCGGAAACAATCTATAGCTGCGTGTGGCGTAAGGTGCAATGCACACACGACGTAATATTTAAAACTTTACTAGGAACACTGGAGGATGGTTTTACTTAAAAGAAAATCTTTCTTGAAAAATTAAACTCTGATTATTGTTAACAAAGAGTGTGCAACATAGGTGACTATAATAATTACGAAATTCCTTCATTAAAAAATTACTGACATTTAAACCAATTGTGTAATTTGTGAGGTAATGAAAGCAAAGAGATCAAATTAACACTTATGAATATCATTAGTTATTTAAGGGACGAAGATTTCCTTCAATTAACAGTTCTGACAAACAAACATTTCTTTCTTGCGCGTGCATTGGTTATCTTGAAATATTCCTCCAAAAATCTTCTCCATCCATATACTCAAGAAAATATCTTTACAAATGAGTTTTCACCTTCGTAATTAAGTATCACAAATAATTTCACCAAGACTCATAAATATCAGATCTGCTTCTCTAAAAGACAACTGCTCGCTACAATGCCTCAAATAAGAATGCCCTAGCGTTGTACAATTGTCTGGCGATCAAGGGCACCATAGATTACATTAAACACTGAGTCAAGGATTTTATCTACTACTCGTGCAGCGCGCTCATGCTTCTTTGCCCCAGTACAGTAAAGATGAAATATTTACAACGTCAGAAAACATATGAAAACCTTACAACTGTACTACGTATCTTTTTGGAGAACGTTGGCAGGACGCTGTGTATGGAACGCCGTGTATGAGTATATGAGTGGCAAGCAAAAAATTTGAGAATGTTTATTGACGTAAGAATGGTCTGACCGAGCTGCAGTGCAGTAATTAAAAGGAAATGATTTTGGTTGACAATTATGGATACCGTATCTGCAACGCATTTACGTGCTCGAAAGCTTTGTGATGTTAGGTGAAGATTTGTGTGATGTTGGGAGCTTAATTACCGTAATAACGATAGGGAAAGTGTCTTACGATCTGCTAGTTTTATAGATGCTGGGGCTCTCGTGTTGCAGCCTATCATTTCATCACCCCCCCCCCCCACCTGCCCTCCCTCAAATACACTCATGGCCTTTCTGTCCTCAACTGCACTTGGTTGTGGGAGAGATGGAGCCTGACTAACTCGATGTACCACGTAACATTATGTGTAGTTGTAGATGACAAACTTATTTACACCACTCTATAGGAAATTTACAAATCGTTAATCGTCACGCAGAACTAAAAAGTAGTGGGAATTGCGCCGCTGACATGATAGAAAACCAAGCAAGTATCGACACCATTTCTACCTCGGTTAGGGATGAGAAAGTTGGTTGCAATGTGATGTCGCTTTTCTAGTAAATTGTAAATATTTGTGAATTGCTGTTTCAGATGAAACAATAGCAATAAATACAGTATAACTCGTATACGTGAATGAATTCTTCATGTTTGGTGCAGGATTTCTGTGTAGATGTGTAAGTAGGCTGTTTAGGTTTTTTTATTGGTAACGCCACCTCAGTATGAAAATCACCGGCTGTGCCGTGTGCAGTCTGTGGCTGCTTTGCATTGTTGTAATACTCAACCATTGTAGTGTTAGGCAGCTGGCTGTGAACAGCGCGTAACGTTGCGCAGTTGGAGGTGAGCCGCCAGCAGTGGTGGATGTGGGGAGAGAGATGGCGGAGTTTTGTAATTTGTCATGATATCAAGGTAAATACATTGTTTGTTCTCTATTAATATCTTTCATTTGCTAACTATCCCTATCAGTAGTTAGTGCCTTCCATAGTTTGAATCTTTTATTTAGCTGGCAGTAGTGGCGCTCGCTGTATTGCAGTAGCTTGAGCAGCGAAGATTTTTGTGAGGTAAGTGATTTGTGAAAGGTACAGGTTAATGTTAGTCAGGGCCATTCTCTTGTAGAGAATTTTGAAAGTCAGATTGCGTTGCGTTAACAAAATATTGTGTGTGGAAAGTCAGATTGCGTTGCGCTATAAATATTGTGTGTCAGGTTAAGCACAGTCTAGTAAAATTGTCAAAAGGGGACGTTTCATATGGCGACCCTGCCAGGATTCGAACCTGGAATCTTCTGATTTTTTCCTTGTAGTTTGTGTAATTAGTGTAGATTTTGTTTATTGCTAGCGCGTAATTATAGAGAGAATTTCCTTTGTAGTTGTAGTTTTTCATTGTTGTACAGTAAAACAGTTGTGGCATGCATGTAGATTTGCAGCAAGTATTTCGCAGCTGCGCTTGCAATTAACTAGATATTATTTTCAGTGCTATGTTAATGTGTTTTCTTATTTTTGCTCTTCAAATTGTGTTTTTCTGTGTTGTCGTGTGAAATACTGTGACAATAATGGCGTGTGAAAAACGTAACACTAGGCTCCAAAGCAAACTGAGAAATAATAGTGACGACGAGCGTAGCTTGCCAGCACCACTGTGTAATGAATTAACAGATGTTCAAAGTAATAATTTGGTAGCTGTGCATAGGGAAATGGATCGGGCTGCAAACAATGGTGTAGACAGCGAAACAATTAGAGAACAGGGAAGCATTATCGATCGATCGGTCGGCGACAGCTCGCCTCAGGAATCCGAAACGACAGGAAACAATCTCGCAAATGCTGTGAATTCAGGATTTGGGTCCTCACCGTTTTCTCAAATGAGTCAAGACACATTTTCTGCTTGTCAAAATGTGAATGTTTCCGGTGCAAATTCACTGCCGAAAAGCACTGAGGAACATGTTCCAGACACCAGTGCATTGTTATTACAATTAATACAACAAATGGGACAAACACAACAAAAGCTTCAAAAGTTAGACACAACGCTCGAACAAAATCAGAAACAAATGGGACAAAATCTTCAAAAATTAGACACAATCGAACAAAATCAGAAACAAATGGAACAAAATCAGAAACAAATGGAACAAAATCAGAGTCAAACACAGCAACAGCTTCAAAAGTTAGACTCATTGGAGCAAACTCTTGAACAAACACGTGAGGATTTAACTAATGAGTTACATCACATTGAATCGAAATGTCAAAAAGTCTGTAACGACGTAAAAACACAAATTTGTGAGCATTTCCAACCTATTTTTTCGCGGCATGAAAATGCACTACAGAATCACGAAGTAGCCATAAAAGAACTGCAAACTACTGTTCATGAAAATCATGAGACCTTGCAAGCTAAATTTGACTCAGTTGCATCTACCGATTCGGTTACGCAACTTGCAAAAACCCAGGAAAACTTAAAAGACACAGTAGAAAGACACATGGAGGAAATTAGTACATTATCAGAGAAAGTAGTTGAACTTTCGGATCAGCTAAATAATTTATCTACGAAGGTAGATGATAATCTGAATGACACAAAACCGGTAGTCTTTAATGACACAGAAGAGTGCGAACAAATTAGGAAATTCAAACAAAATCAGAATCAAATTAATACGCAACACCAAAGAGAAATCCGCGAAGTACAAGATCAGCTGACACAGGTAGTACAAGAATTACGTATTTCGGAGGACACTCGCGCCCCAATACGGGAAGAGGGACTTAGCAATATGGAACAGCCACAAAATAATAACACAGGACACTTCGGAAATTATGACAGAAATTGGCAAGGCACACCGAATTTTGAGATGGAACCGCCGAAACGACGTAATAATGACCGATATGCGACTCGCCGACATGATGACTTTGACTATAAGCTGTTCATTACTACACGTAAATTCAAAACGTTTAAAAATTCTGCCAACGACATTCATCCACAAGCGTGGCTCCATCAATTCTCTCATTGTTTTCCCCCTAACTGGTCGTTAGAACACAGATTAGAATTTATGTGTGGCTATTTAGAGAATGAACCAGCTGTAAGAATGCGTTCGGTCATTCACGATTGTCATAGTGAAGGAGAATTTTACCATGCCTTCCTCTCAGCATATTGGTCTCAAGCCACACAAGACCGAGTAAAACATGGCATCATAATGATGAAACATTTCGAACAATCTGAATTCTCCAGTCTTGTGAAATATTTTGAAGACATGTTGCACAAGAATCAGTACTTGTCAAACCCATACAGCCCCTCAGAACTCATCCGCATTTGCTTAATCAAACTGCCTGAACATTTGCGACATATTATTTTGGCAGGACGTTGCAAAGACGACATTGAAGCATTTCAAGGACTCTTACAAGAACTAGAAATTGACACTGACAATCGCAGAACGCACGAGCACAACAATTACAGATCACATCCGTCGCAATTCCGCGATGAAAGAAATAATAACTGGACGCGACAAGGCTATTCTCACAACACAAATCGTGACCGAAACAGACACCACCCGTATAACAACCGTTGGCAGAGTAGTAATAATTACAGGGAAAGATCACCTCTCCGCGGTAATGACTATCACAGAGACAATCAGAGAAACAGACAATATGGGAACCAAAACAATTATTATTACGAGGGACAGAATAACTTTAGACGCAACGGTCCAGCGTGCAGTTACGATTCAGGGAGAAATTCTCCACCACTTAACCGACAAGAAAGAAACCACAGAAACTACCGACATGACGACAGACGATGTGATCGTAACGACAGACCTGAATTGCATCAGAACTGGCGGGATTCAAACAGAGCTGGGCCCTCTCGGCAAGGCGAATTTGTAGAAGTTCGGTCTCCTAATCCGAATAACGACGCGCGCCAGCAAAGAAACAGACAATGACTCGCACAGCAGGCAGCCGCGTGCGCCCGCTGGCTCCGAGAAAAATAACACAGACGCTAACCTTGAGAAAAATTCCAGTATTCTTTACCGACGTATACCACTTGATAATTGCGTTAAAGTTGAAACTCTGCGTACTAGGATGAGCAAAGGTTTACACCACATTTCACATGTAACACCGTTTATTGAGAGATAATGTGCATTTTTAACTTGAGATTTTAATGCAACATTTTGGTTTATTTGAAAATACATTCTGGATTTAAAGTGCTTTCTGAGAGATACTAGATGACACAGTGGTTAGTTTATGTGACAGCTACAGGATTTTATCACGACGTTACTAATGAGTGACAATTTACAATGTTGCTTTTGCGGTGTATCTGTTTTATATCTGCACAGTTTTTCGGCATTATTCAAGAAATTAAAACATGTTTTAGTAGTAACTTTTGTGGTATAGCAACAATGAGACAGCCTTTTTCGTAGCACAACAATACGTTACAGTACAGTACTTTCTTCATCACAACAATAAGCGTAATAACTAAGATATCTATACGCAAAGCATTTCACTTTTGTGTATCATCAGGTAAGTACATTGACTTCTGTAGAACTTAGCTTTCGGAGGACGATAACTACGAGACTTCCACAGAGATTATCTTACAACATGACGCACAGTTTAGCGCTACAGGACACGTATTTGAGTGATTAATTTTGTACTTAAAACATTTATTTTTAAATATTTTTGAATTGCAAAGAAAGTTTTCCATCATACATTTCATTCCATTGCTGTAATTTGTAACACCTGAGGGTATAATTACATTTATCCTCAGGGGGGTACACGCTTACTTTGTGTACCATGTGTTTGGCACGCACAAGGAGCCCTAGCTAATATGGTATTTGCTTATACAACTTTACACGTCGGTACCATATTTCTCTAACACAGAATTACACAGCTATCTGATTATTTACCTGAGAGAGACAAACATTTATTTTGCTACATCAGTGACAGATGTTTACGTAATTACACAGTTGGATAACTTCACACTTATGAAACTGTATTTTGTCTGTACTTTGTAAACTGTTCATATTTTTTTGGAACCATTGTGATACTATGAGAGCTTTGAATGATGTATTTGGTATGAGATCATGATTTTTAAAGTACGTTTGAGGTAGATGACACTACTGAAATGAGCAGAGAATTTTTCTAGGTTTTGAAATTATTGGAGGAAGCTACGACGATTTTGAGATTTGACTGAGGTGTTATGATGTTATTTTTACGACGACGATGTGTATTATGCTGCTGAGGTATGTTTATGGTCAAGAAGCTGATGCTATATGAGTTATTTGATTATGCTACGTATTCATTAACAGGAAATATTGAAGAAGCGTCGACGAATTTGTATATGTGTAATAAGGTAAGGAGTAATGAATAGTGATTTAGGGACTCTGATTTGTGATAAAGGTTGTTGGAAACCAAGAATCGTACTTTAAGAGTTGTGAAATGTGTGTAAATGCGTGAATGTATCACAATGCCGACGAAAATTTTTTTGGACACTGTTATATCAATAAGATTTTGTTTCTACAGATTTGCAACGCTAATTCTTGACCTGTGAAATATTTTTATGTGAGACTGTCGTAGCGGAAACTGCTGTCGTAAATATTTCGGTAAGAAAGTTCAGTGACCACCTGCACGTAATGCGTCGCGGGCACCCACCTGGGCGACAGCCGCCCGAAAAAAAAAAGCCATTAGCCTTCCAGCGGCACAGGTAGAAAAAAAAAAGGGAGAGGCCATTAACCTCGCTTCTGACATTCCTTTGTAGAAAGCATTGCAAAAACGACAGGGTCGAAATTGAAAACGATGAGAAACATTTCACGGCTATTGTCGTGCTAATTGAGAGAAATGCCATATGGCTAGTGAATGACGTTTCACGCCTTGCTTTGCCCATTTTGTTTAATATCTAGTTTCTAGCTGCACTGCAGCACTGGTTAAAATAAAATTTTATAGATGTACTAATATAAATATTTTCTGTCTACAGATCTATTAAATAATAATTTTGTAATCCACATTCTTAAAAAAAAAAAGGGAGCACTTGGAAAGGAAAGGACAATAAGAAGGGACTAGTAACAGTAACTGCACACATAATTTTCTTCTCAAGTATATGGTAATATTTTTTTTACAATAAGTTGTTGTGGTGCACCACTTTAATTACATAGTCATTAAGATGTGAATATACATTTCCCTTGTCTGCATTGTTGTCTTTACTGTAATATTTTTCTGCTTGAGCGTTGTCATGTTTAGATATAATTTATTGCTTTTGCTTCTGCTGTTTGCCAGGCATAATGTTACTGAATTTGATTTTGTATTACGCTGTTAAGCCAGTTTTACTAATGATTATTTTATTGTTTGCTGCGCATTGCCTCATATTAGTTGTAATGTTGAATTGCTTGGTAATTTAGATTTACTGTAGCTTGCTTTGCCAGTTTGAAATATTTGTCATTGAAGTTTATTGTTTTATGTGATGCTGCATTGCCTCGTCCCTTGGTATATATATCTGAGCTCAGTAGATTTAAGTTAGCTTAAGAGGGGGTAGACTATATAAGAAACTAACTATGATGAATTGGAAGAAATGCATTGAGAAGCCGCAAGAAACAGATAGGGCCAAAATGAGTATTGTACAATGAGCCATATTTATTTTGAAAGAATTATGGTTGGAATACAGAAAAGAGGTACAGATAGGACTTTTGGAAATAATGAGGAACGAAGGGAGATCTCCAAGAACAAAAAAAGTTTTGTTCGCAAGATACTGCAGTAAAAGAAACCCTGTCCTTTCCTTGTGTTATCCCACTATGTGTTTGTGTTCCCTTGTGTATTTGTGTACTTCCTGTCTTTAGTTGTTTATCTGATAAGACCTATGTTGTAGAATTTTTCTAATACCATGTTATTTACTTTGTAAACATGTTTAAACAGTATTTGTTCTGTTTTGTTTTAATGCTCATGTGGAAGTTGATATTCCAAAAGTTATTCTGATCTTTATGTATCTACTTATGTCATTATTTTTGTAACACTGATGTATTTGTTTATTTCTATTCTTTTGTAAAGCCCCTATTCCTACAAATGTTATCTGTATTATTATGTTTTTAATGATGTATTTTATACCGTTGTTATTGTATTCTTATGTTATAAAATTGTAATTGACACCAGGTCATCAAATTAAGTAACTTGTAAGTTACATTTCACTGCACACGTTTTTGTTGGTCATAATATATGGACAATATGTGACAAGTAGGGACTGTTAGTGTTTGCACGTGTGTTAATAATTCAGCAAGGGACTGGATAACAGCATTGCTGGTTCTAAGGACAATTCCAAAAACTTTGTGAGTGCACAAGTGGTGGTTATGGACTTGCTATATTATCCGCAAGACTCTTCAATGGTGATTGTGTACCTGCACAGTCATAACAGATGGCTGCTAGCCATCTCTACAAGGACTACAGTGGGTCTGCACCTCTGGTGGCCCACCAATACCGTAATCTCTACCAGGACTACAGTGGGTCTGCTCTGTGATGACCTACACACCAATACTCTTCAAAACTTCGACTGACTCTGTTGTGGGTTTGCTCTGTTGTGGCCCATTACCTGTCAGCATGTCAAGAGTCAGCACTGTCTTTCCGTTGGAAGGACAACACTACTTCTTCAAGACTGCATGGAAATCCACTACGTCTGTGTGCATTGTCTTTTACTGCTCAGACTTTGAGAAAAACACTGCAATGTGATGAATGATCAGGACTGTCTTTAGGGACTGTGAGAAAATTTTAGCTTTTGACCAACATTGTATCAATAAGTGTGTGCATTTTATTTATTTGTTATTGTAATTACGATTATGAAAAATTTTAACAAATATGTATTGCCCACTGCCCAACCCAATTTGTAAAATTTTTTGTGGGGAGCATGGGGGCTATGTAAGTAGGCTGTTTAGGTTTTTTTATTGGTAACGCCACCTCAGTATGAAAATCACCGGCTGTGCCGTGTGCAGTCTGTGGCTGCTTTGCATTGTTGTAATACTCAACCATTGTAGTGTTAGGCAGCTGGCTGTGAACAGCGCGTAACGTTGCGCAGTTGGAGGTGAGCCGCCAGCAGTGGTGGATGTGGGGAGAGAGATGGCGGAGTTTTGTAATTTGTCATGATATCAAGGTAAATACATTGTTTGTTCTCTATTAATATCTTTCATTTGCTAACTATCCCTATCAGTAGTTAGTGCCTTCCATAGTTTGAATCTTTTATTTAGCTGGCAGTAGTGGCGCTCGCTGTATTGCAGTAGCTTGAGCAGCGAAGATTTTTGTGAGGTAAGTGATTTGTGAAAGGTACAGGTTAATGTTAGTCAGGGCCATTCTCTTGTAGAGAATTTTGAAAGTCAGATTGCGTTGCGTTAACAAAATATTGTGTGTGGAAAGTCAGATTGCGTTGCGCTATAAATATTGTGTGTCAGGTTAAGCACAGTCTAGTAAAATTGTCAAAAGGGGACGTTTCAGATGATTTCACAGTTGTAAAAATAAAAAAAAAAAGAATGGTTCAAATGGCTCTGAGCACTATGGGACTTAACTTCTGAGGTCATCAGTCCCGTAGAACTTAGAACTACTTAAACCAAACTAACCTAAGGACGTCACACACATCGATGCCCGAGGCAGGATTCGAACCTGCGACCGTAGCGGTCTCGCGGTTCCAGACTGTAGCGCCCAGAACCACTCGGCCACTCCGGCCGGCTGTAAAAATAATACATTAAATCTGTTTTGGCAGTAAGAATTTACTGGGAATTAAGTTCTTCCAGTTTTGAATGTGTATTGTGTTAAGAAAGAATCCTGATAATGTTCTACACTCTGTCATCTGTTTTTGTTCTTCGCGAAAGTGGCAGGGTGGGCTGTCGAACAAGTCTGGTTCTTCTCGGGTGCTCACAGCCATCTGTGGTTACAGCATAAGCAGCCTCAAAATGAAAACATTTGTCTTCATAAATTATGATCCTCTTGACTTGTCAGAGAGTTAGTTGCGTCTCATCTTCGTCCATTTGTTACTCATATACCCATTAGACATGAATTTCATCGCTTGTGTTATTTCCTCACAGTTGCAAACGAGAAACAGGTTTCCTATTCCAGGTGACGTCAGCAGATACCCAGTATGACAGCAGTTGCTGTGATACGGGACTCCAGTCTCCTGCGTCACAAACTGTCCCAGTGAGCGAACGTGCTGTCCTCTTGAACGGAAGTCTTTGTGCAGGGATGGAGACAGACATCGGCAACGGCGAACTGCAAGCACTAGAGGTACTGTGAAACTTCTGCCCAATTACGAAACAACAAACGCACCCTGCATTATATATTTACACAGCTATACACGATGAGGCAATTGAAACTGTTTTGGTATTATTTGGAAAACTGCAAATCAGATCAAAAAGAAAAATTGTTCGTCTCGAAGAGGGACCTGCAATGACACCAAACTCCACCCCCCTGCCCCACCCCCAAGGCGCGGGAGAGGGAGGGGGCCTACTTTCTATTGAGGATTCTGATTCTCTCGGAAAAATACGTAACTTCTGCAGTAATTTTTTTTTCAGTGCGTTATAGATAGCGCTGTAATCGACAAAAATCAAATTGTGTTAAAAACTGTTTAAGAATGTTAATATTTCTACATCTACATGATTACTCTGTTATTCACAATAAAGTGCCTGGCAGAGGGTTCAATGAACCACCTCCATGCTGTCTCTCTACCGTTCCACTCTCGAACGGCACGCGGGAAAAACGAGCACTTAAAATTTTTCCGTGCGAGCCCTGATTTCTCTTATTTTATCGTGATGATCATTTCTTTCCATGTAGGTGAGTGCCAACAGAATATTTTCGCAATCGGAGGAGAAAACTGGTGATTGAAATTTCATGAGAAGATCCCGTCGCAACGGAAATCGCCTTTGTTTTAATGATTGCCACTCCAATTCACGTATCATCTCTGTGGCACTATCTCCCCTATTTCGCAATAATTCAAAACGACCTACCCTTCTTTGTACTTTTTCGATGTCATCCGTCAGTCCCACCTGATGCGGATTCCACACCGCACAGCAGTACTCCAGAATAGGGCGGACAAGCATAGTGTAAGCAGTCTCTTTGGTAGACCTGTTGCAACTTCTAAGTGTTCTGCCAATGAATCGCAGTCTTTGGTTTGCTCTACCCACAATATTATCTATATGATCTTTCAAATTTATGTTATTTGCAATTGTAATCCCTAAGTATTTAGTTGAATTAACAGCCCTCAGATTTGTGTGACTTATCGCTTTAGCTGATTTCTTTTATTACTCATGTGAATAACTTCGCACTTTTCTTTATTCAGGGTCAATTGCCACTTTTAGCACAATACAGATATCTTATCTAAATCATTTTGCAAGTCATTTTGATCATCTGATGACTTTACGAGACGGTAAATGACAGCATCATCTGCAAACAACCTAAGACGGCTACTAAGATTGTCTCCTATGTCGTTAATATAGGTCAGGAACAATAGAGGGCCTATAACACTTCCATGGGGGACGCCGGATATTACTTCTGTTTTACTCGATGACTTTCCGTCTATTACTACGAATTGTGACCTTTCTGACAGGAAATCACGAATCCAGTCGCACAACTGAGGCGATACTCCATAGGCACGCAGTTTGATTGGGAGACGCTTGTGAGGAACGGTATCGAAAGACTTCTGGAAATCTAAAAATATTTCAAGAAATACCCATCAGATCAGGACCTCAGGAGATAGACAGGCTGTCGTTCTAAACTCTTCAATACGAAACCGGTTTTATAGCAAAAAAGACTCCGGAACGCAATTGCTTTGTCGACATTTTTGGTGTAATTTCTTTCACATATGACGCTCAGTTTGCTTCAGCCAATGGGGATTCTTTACTTACCAATAACGCGCATTATGCCGATTCAATTGACTGCCATTCGTAAAAGTTTATTCATCAGAGAAAATTATCTGTAAAATAAAATCATCATAGGCTGTTAGTTGTTGTCGTATCCAACTGCAAATGTTCAAGCGGTTTTAAAAGTCTTCCTCATGTAGTTCTTGATGTCAACGATAAGTGATGTGAATGGAATTTGCGTACATGCAATATGTGCAGAACACTTCTTTGCGAAATATTTGTCGAAGACTTCTTAAGTAATAGAACCCAGTACGTTGTCCTCGATGGTGAGTGTTCATCGGAGGTGAGGGTATCATCTGGAGTGCTCCAGGGAAGTGTGGTAGGTCCGCTGTTGTTTTCTATCTACATAAATGATCTTTTGGATAGGGTGGATAGCAATGTGAGGCCGTTTGCTGATGATGCTGTGGTGTACGGGAAGGTGTCGTCGTTGAGTGACTGTAGGAGGATACAACATGACTTGGACAGGATTTGTGATTAGTGTAAAGAATGGCAGCTAACTCTAAATATAGATAAATGTAAATTAATGCAGATGAATAGAAAAAAGAATGCCGTATTATTTGAATACTCCATTAGTAGTGTAGCGCTTGACACAGTCACGTCGATTAAATATTTGGGCGTAACATTGCAGAGCGATATGAAGTGGGACAAGCATATAATGGCAGTTTTGGGGAAGGCAGATAGTCGTCTTCGGTTCATTTGGTAGAATTTTTGGAAGATGTGGTTCATCTGTAAAGGAGACCGCTTATAAAGCACTAATACGACCTATTCTTGAGTACTGCTCGAGCTTTTGGGATCCCTATCAGGTCGGATTGAGGGAGGGCATAGAAGCAGTTCAGAGGCGGGCTGCTAGATTTGTTACTGGTAGGTTTGATCATCACGCGAGTGTTACGGAAATGTTTCAGGAACTCGGGTGGGAGTCTCTGGAGGAAAGGAGGCGCTCTTTTCGTGAATCGCCACATAGGAAATTTAGAGAACCAGCATTTGAGGCTGACTGCAGTACAATTTTACTGTCGCCAACTTACATTTCGCGGAAAGACCACAAAGATAAGAGAGATTAGGGCACGTACAGAGGCATATAGGCAGTCATTTTTCCCTCGTTTTGTTTTGGAGTGGAACAGGGAGAGAAGATGCTAGTTGTGGTACGAGGTACCCTCCGCCACGCACCGTATGGTGGATTGCGGAGTATGTATGTAGATGTAGATGTAGATGTAGATGTAGAACTAAAGTGTGTCTTACAAATTATGGAGCGCAGCAATCAGTCGTCCAGTTCTTGTAAAAAATATGCGCATCTCCCATGCTGAGTTCTAATTCTGTTTCGGATTGACCGTGTTTTGCGTGGCAAGTTAAATCTCTGTTTTTGGATGATACACGTCATAGTATTATATTGTTATCTAGTCCATTCTTGAGTCCATACTTTGGTATGGTGCAACTCATCCCTCCCAGCGACCTTTTCTATTTTAGGTGGTAGTCATGGAGAGCAAAATCAGTTGTGGTTTGCGTCACCAGTATCTTGATGGATTGGTTGATTTTTATTATCCCAGATATTTTTGTACTCGTTCGTAGTCGACGGGATGGAATGTGGCTTCGTACTGGTAGACATTCCGTAGGTGTTGACTAATGGCATCAGCAATCATTCTCACTGTGTTATTTAGCTGGACGTCTGTTTCTTATGCATATGGACTACTTAGCCAAACTGAAGCACAATAATCGTCGCTTGAGAAAACTGGACTCAGAGCAGAGAAACGTAGGGTGGAAGCCGATGCTCTCCAGGTTGTGACACACATCTTTTGGATAAAGTTGTTTCTCGTTTTCAGTATTTCGGGTATTTTTGATAGATGATCTCCAAAAAAGAACGGTCTATCTGGGGTTACCCCAAGATGCTTGGGGGTTGTATTGCAAGTGTAGTGTTTTCAAATTGTATGTTGCGTTTTCTTCTGGTGAGTTTATTAATTAGGTGAAAGCAGGAATGCTCTGTTTTGGTGGCGTTAGATTGGAGTCACCATTTGGGAAAGTTCTTTCACAGAACAACTAGATCTCTGTTAGAACTGCTTTTGACTGTTAGTTGTAGCTACACCTTGTTGAAAGTATTTAGTCGTTGGCGTAACCAAACTTCCTTGATTTTGTTTTTGGCATGTCTGTTTTGTACAAACTGAAGAGAAATGGAGCAGGAGCTGATCCGTGTGGTAAATCTCTTTTGATTTACTTGGAGATCTGATGTTGTATACCAAGACTACTTGTAACACTCGGTCGTTTAGCATATTGTTGATTAGTCGAGATGTTGGTTTGCAAGGAATTACGCGAAGAAGCTTGTACAGAATATATCACTTCTCTTCGGACTGTATTGTTGCCCATCGAAAGGTGAATGAATGCAGCTGCGGTTTTTAAGTTTACTTTGAAATCCTGGCTCGTTGGAGGTGGAGAGTAACAGAATTTTATTTATGCAACTTCGTTTTGGCCGGATGCCTGCTTGTTCAACTGGGACTGTCTCAAGTAATCTTGTACTGGGTCTATTACCGATTAGTCGTTCAAGTAGCTTGCAGGTCACACTTAGCAGGGCCATTCTTCGATATCTCTTAGGGTTATCAGCTGAGTTGCCAGGTTTTAGGTACTATTGAGGTTATCTTCGAGCATTTAAATTCTTGCAGTATGTTATAAAATGAAAGCATAGAAAGCAAAGGACCACAGAGCAGTAAGTTGATGCAGTTTTTCTCCTGTACAGTTAGTGATGCACCTATCGCTTATGTGTGGGTTTATGTTTTTATTGAGATCCCCATTGTACTGTAATGGTTTTTAAATGCTCATTATTACTCTTTTGTTGATGTTTTTGCAGCCCACTTAAAATCAGTTCACATCATATCTTTGTGTACTCTAAGGCTGACAGATTTACTGCATATTGTTCGTCAAGTAATACACCATCAGCGCATACTACCACTTGCGGCCAGACGGGGTCGGTCGTCTGCGTTTTTGTTATCGCTATCGTCCAGTCCACCTATCTCGACCATATTCTTGCCCATGTCCCTTCACTCTGTAGCAGCATATAGGTGTTGGGCAGTGTAAAGCAGCGCTGATGAAACCACCACCTAATACCTACCACACAGAGGCCTCGTAACCCTTGTTGAAAGTCAGTTCCTGCAAGTTCATGATATAAAAAATCGGGCGTTCGAGATCTTCAGTCTACTTGCAGAAATGCGTTTGAAATTAGATTAACTCTGCATTTTATTCATACTGAAACACATGAAATGGCTATCAAGTCTGTATTTAATATGGTAAAACGTCTGTATAATATATAATATTCACTAGAAAAGCAGCCATAATTTTAGTAAGTCCGACCCGACTAATTATCACGTTCTACCAGTCACAGACCCACAACTATTGGCGAGTTAAACATTCGGTCGTTTCAGTGGTCTTCTTCGTAAGAGTTGCTCGCCAAAATATTCCGTGCACAGCACGAAACACGCCACGCGGAGATGTTACTACGACCAGAAAGCTCTCACGCTCATATCTCTCAAACTATTTAATTTAGAAACACCAAACCTTCATCGAATTGTTCGTAACTCCAGTCGCTTCAGCCACGATATGTTCGAACCGAAATTAGATCACTATTTCCTCACATTACAGAGTATTTTTATGGAGGGATCTGACATCGTGTTCTCCATAGACCGTCTAGCAAGCGACTCTCGAGATACTCTCCTCTCTGCACACTCCTCTTTTCGCGTGGGAACAGCGTAATTCTGATCGGCTGTTGATCTAAACGACCAATCAGAACGTTCCTTCCAGATCATTATCGCGGCAAATCTTGCCTTATCCAATCACTAATTCGATAGTAATTAATGTCAGCAAAACTTCAAATTCTTGTATTTTGTTTAATCAAAATAAACGAAGTGCGAAATATTCTTCAAATTGATAAATAAACTTATTCTGCCTCTAACTTCCATTGTGGGTCCTTTATACAAAAGCAAGCACACACCGACATACGTCACCTGAATCATGGTTGCATCGTAACTTTCCCACGGTTCGTTATTACAAGGTTTTATGTAAAACGAAATATTAAATTTTAATGTATCTCCCACATACACTTTCTCAATCATTCTCACGCATTTACACGGAAAAATATAATCAAATAATAACTTTGACCGATTTTTGTATTACCTAATGCAGTGACTAAAGTTTTTAAAAAAATCCTAATAAATTGATTTTTATGCACTGCTAACTTTGGAATGGCTTCAAATGATAATGAAAGTCAATCTGTTATTGTTCCTAACTTGGTTTTAAAAAAACAAGTGTAGGCTTTAGGACTTTTAGGTAATTCAGAACTATAATAAATAATAACTATGATAATAGTTATAAATAATAACTATAATAAATAAAAATCTGAAATTTTGACAGCATCATTCCATTAATGACAAAGGGCTGTGTACCAAATTTGAACAAAATCGGATAATAACTAATATGGATTACTTAGATTCGTAGAGGGTAAGAACCTTCACATCGACTGAATGTCATGCTATGCAGTTCTCACGGCAAGCAATGTCAGCTGTGCTGTGAGCAAAGCGAAAAAAAAAAAAAGCCATCCTGCATCCACCGTACTAGAAGGCTGCGTGCCTTACTGCAACGAATGTCATCTCGTAGAAACTTGCTGCGTTACGCACTATCGCATTTTTTGGAGTTGTCATTATGAACGGTTACTGTGCATTGTCCGACAGACACCCACGGAAGTTGTAACCTCCCCCTCACTTATCGACCTTAATGACAGTGTAAAATTAAACCGCATGTACCTAATGGAAATCTGGGAAAAGCAATCGTCACTGAAGTTAATCTGTCGGTAAAGAGGGAAGAAAGTGTTACATCTAAATGAAAGCAAAAATGCGAATGAAAATGGTGGAAATTAATTTGGAAAAGGGCAAAGTTAATAAAGAAAGTAAATGTGCGGTCGTTAGTTAACAATTAACTGGCGTTAATGAGATATTTGGGATTTGGGGAAACTTACGGTCGCCAGTCCTATGGACAACTACTATAATAACTGAAAAAAAAGGTTAATGCACATATAATTAGCACTAAAGCCATGGCAACTGAAGGCTGACACGTGTTGTCTGAAAACGAGTTTGTCAGAAGTATTCAAACCCAGTATTGGCCTCCTACTGCCTATTCACATATAACGTAGCACAATCGCTATATTTGTAACCACATTCATTTTGTCAACAGATGTCTCCTTCCCAGGCTGGTTGATTTAGCACTATTAACCAAAAAGAATCGTACAATGTTCACTTGAAGAAGAAGCAGCGGAGAAAAATAGCAGTTCCACGCTAAGACAGGTAGAGACACATTATATTGTGATCTGTCTCTGCATTGTGAGCCTAGGAACATGTGGAACGACAGATGCGTACAACTGGAAGCTCAAAGTGGGGAAAGATGCATCAAGGCAGGCAATGATGACGGAGCCCACTGTTAATGGTTGCTGTGTATCTGAGGAAGGGATGGACAGTTCGCTAGTCGAAGCGGAAAACGCTCTACGTTAAACATCGTGAGCTCACTGATCTGAGTAATAGGCCCAGTTGTAAAGTTCTGTAAGCCAAATGTTCTGTGACCTTGTGCGTTGATCTTAGTAAAATGAGTTCTCTCTTTGAGACGCTATTAGAGCAATGCGCTTTATAAAGCTGTATCATGTGGGAAGACAGGCATTGCCCAAAACGACAGCTGTTTCAACAAATGAGGCTATTAATTCATCAGCTATCGACGACCTCAAAAAATTACGTTATTCCAGTGAAAAAATCCATAGTTACTTACATATCGTGGTATATAAGGAAGATTCGAATATTAAAAACGTGGAAACATACCTTCCTCTTTGCATGCTATCATTTTCTAACATCTAGTTTTGATGTTTCAAATCGTTTAGGAAATACGATGCACGTTACGAATATTTTATTCTGGCTTTATCATTTAATGTGCAAGCAGATCTCACTGTACTACCGATAAATTATTTTCTCGATACTGGAGATAGATATAAATTCTCTTCCCAATTCAAAGAATTATTCAATATCTTAGCTACATTTTGCAAGAAGCGATGTATGATCACTGTGCACCAAAACCAAACTCATAGCGAGTAGCTCAGTTTTATAGGCAATTCATCACGAAGGAGTATGGAGCCATCACCAGCTTGCACAGTGTCTTATTAACAACTTGGTTATGTGTGTTATGTGTGTCTGTTTGTAACGCCGGAAATGCATATCCTCCTATTTCCATCTATTGTACTATAATTTTTTTTCCTTGGTTTGTTACCTCAAGATATGACGTTTTTGTCTCTTTATATATCGTAATTGTTTTACTGTTTGTATATATATATATATATATATATATATATATATATATATATATATATATATATATATATGCATTTATGTTGGTTTGTTGTGTAAAGATTATTTGTATTTTTACGCTGGGTCTGGACTAGGGAAAACTATACTATCGAACGAATAAATCGATAGGTCGTGTGGAGAACGAAAGTGTTTAGGATCTTTGGTAGTGTTAACTCTGCCGCGTGGAGCGCGGGCAGAGCATGAGAGAGTCTGGCTGGAGTAGCGAGTGGAGCAGGTGTGTGGCGTGAAGCTCCCGCGAGTTGCCGCGCTTTCGGGGTTTGGCAGCATGTAATTGCGCTCGACTGGCGATGATAGTTTCTGACATGGTGTCGCGGACGGGAAGCATTAGCTGGCGCACATCAAGAGCCCGTTTCGTCTGGTGACCGTGTCGAGAAGAAGCCGCGCCAACATCCAGCTTCTGCAACAGCGACGGCCGACAATGAGTGACTGTCGCCACATCCTCGATCGACGGCTTCAAACCTTCAATCAACCAACAAGGAAGACTGGAAGCACGTAAAGTTTTAGAACTGTATGGCAGACCTCAGCTTTTCAAACTTTTAAAATTGTTGCATCACAAAATTACAGCTACTTAGCATGAACCTTTGTTGCTCATTGTCCCAATTGCATTACCAAGCAGGATCCCTTCCTTTTCCGAAATGAACCCGAGTGTCGTTGAAATTCAAACGCCAGCATAATTCCATTTCACTGCTTTAATTTCAAAGTTCAGTTAAAGTATTCATAGCTGGCTACAATACTTAGATTACACAAACACAAATTAAGAGTGCTAGTTTTGTTACCATATTTTAGCTTACCTGTGACTGCAGCTCAGCTTGGTACGTACTAAATTTTACTATTGTTAATTGTTCAGAATCATTTAATTCAAGTTCAAAGTTAAATCTCTTATTTCTAAATTGCGTAGATTCAAGTAGCTTTTGAAATGATTGTTGAGGTAGTCCAAGACTAACCGTATTTTACTGAATTTCGATGTGCTTCAGAAAGAAAGCTCACTATTAACTTCAGTCACTAAATTAACTTTCGATTTTCCGGTTTTATTAATTCTTTTGATAAATTAAGTCAGAGTGTAGCGAAATTTATTACTTCTGACAAACTTTCAGTTTTCACACTACACTTGTCAACCTTCAGTTGCCACGCTTCTAGTGCTAATTATATGTGTAATAATCTTTCTTTTCCAGTTACTATAGTAATTGTCCTTAGGACTGGCGACCGTAATTTTCCCCAAATCTCAAATATCTAATTACCGCTAGTTGATTGTTAACGTAACGGCCGCACATTTACTTTCTTTATTAACTTTACCCCTATTTCAAAATTAATTTCCACCATTTGCATTTTTCCTTTCATTTAGATGTAACCCTTTCCTCCCTCTTTACCGACAAATTAACCTCGGTGACGATTGCTTTTCCCAAATTTCCATTAGGTACATGCGGTTTAATTTTTCACTGTCATTAAGGTCGATAAGTGAGGGGGAGGTTACATGTTGCGTTCATTAAAGTTACAGAAAAATGCTACCAACTTATGCATCAACCTAATAACTGCTTGCATGAGGGCCACAGGTGGGCCATGGTGTTATTGACTTTTTCAATTTGTGAAGCTCATTCTCTTGAATAAAGCATCCAGTTTCTCTGAAGTTCTAATGACCCGTGTGCTTGCATTCTGCACATGTACACCATACCTACTAATTTCCATACCATTTGGATAGTTTCTCCTAGGTGCGTCACTCCTCTATTTTCGTTACTTTTTTGGTCATAGATTGTATTACTGCACATTCGTTGTTAATCTCGAAATCGTAACGACATAACACTGAACTCACAGAGCATGCATGCTACTGGACGTACTAGTAATATCTCAAACACACAATACTGACAAAAGTGAATCGCATGCACATAGGAACTGAATTCAACAACAAAGAACTGTAAGAGAAAAAAGCAATGAAATGGACTGAGCGATTATACACAAAACATAAAAACTAATTGAAATATTGTCGAAATAAATTAGGGTCAATGAGACTGCTAACTTTTGCTGCTGTGGTAATTGGAAACAGGACCAGATAACTCTACAGACACAAAAAACTATTGCCCACATGCTCTACCAGCAGACTGTGGCACTCGCTGCCTGATGCTGCAGGTAAATAAGTTTTGTAGGCACAAACAAAAAATAAATGTCTGCCTGTCTTGGTGGGGACTCATAACCGCTCCCTGTCAGTGAGGACGATAGTAACACCGCTGTTTCGTTATTCATTTTCAGGAGAGGACTGGAATCCCAGAATGCAATACAAAAACAAAGGCTTCTCCAGCATTCGAGGAGGTCCTGGACGCCATTGGGTCCAGGGGGAAGTTCCAGATGAGGCTGAACATCGTTTTCGTTTGCTTTGCCTCATGCTTCGACCTGATGAGTGTCAACATGTTCTACCTGGCTATGCAGACTCCTGATCACTGGTGCTACGTCCCTGGCAGGGAACTTTCCAACCTTTCGATTGAGGAGTGGAAGAACCTCACCATACCGAGGTTTGTAGTGGGAAATACTTTAGCTTTCATCGATCGAATGTTCCGTCGGTTCTTGGTAGAATCTTTAATACTTTATGGATGAAAACACACGCGATACTTGTGTAATATTCTATAGTATTTATTATTTATTTCACAAATCGGTTTTTCCCTTTTATGCAATCATCAGGTACAAAGGTAGCTGGTGCAGTGAAGTTTTATTGGATATTTATACTAGTACATCTGCAGAGTATCTCACTTTCCAGAGATGAAAAATGTTAATCTTAAGTTTAAGAGTAAAACAAGAGGGACTGTTTCAGTGTAAATGCGGTATAAGATTATTTAACTAAGATAAAATAAAGGAAGGAGGACGAACATTCTTCAGGTAAATTAACTTAATGAACATGTGTCTATCAGACCAAGCTTAGTACTGAATGACCAGGCGCAGCTCGCTTACTCCCCACTACTAATTGCAGGTGTTACTCATAACCCCGTCCAGGCCATGTTGTAAATTCCTCCCCTTACTCACGCGCCCCATTTTCCTCCATTTCAGTTACTATAATTTCTCATGTTGTGTGAAAAAATACATTGTATAATCACAGATGACTGGCTCATCTGCTTAATTTCTCTACTACAACTTATCTGTTTGTAATGTAGGAGCTATTAAAGACAAAATAATTTTTTTCAGCCACATCTTTGGAATATGTAAACGAATTTTACTGTTTAATTTATTTTCTTCTATGAACAACTGTTGTAATTCGTATATAGCTAATGTGTAACATGTTTTACCTTGGTTAAATAGTCGTACATCGCATTTACACTCAAATAATCCCTGAAGTTTTATTCCTAAACCTAACTCCGGAAATGGAGATAATCTGTAGATGAACTAGTTTAAAGTATTTGATCCAACAAAATTTCACTGTATCACATACTTGTAACTTTGTACCTGATGATCACGTATCAGCCGCGCGGGATTAGCCGAGCGGTCTAGGGCGTTGCAGTCATGGACTGTGCGGCTGGTCCCGGCGGAGGTTCGAGTCCTCCCTCGGGCATGGGTGTGTGTGTTTGTCCTTAGGATAATTTAGGTTAAGTAGTGTGTAAGCTTAGGGACTGATGACCTTAGCAGTTAAGTCCCGTAAGATTTCACACACATTTGAACATCACGTATCAGCCGAAAACCTGTTTGAGAAATAATTAATGAATGTTCTAGGATATTACACCACCATTGTGTATACTATCATTCATATTTTGGCTTTCATCTATTACAGTTGCCTATTAATTCCATGGAAGGTGAAACACAGGAAGTACAGCTTATTATAGGTGTGCGTACGGCATAAAATGATAAAACATGGCACAGACCAATCCTGGTTTAACGTTATCATTCGGAATATGTAGCGAAAACAGAAAACGTTGCACTTTCAATATTAAAAAGTAATATACTGTTGGCGCAGCTTGCTTACTAGAAACATGGGATATGTGCAAAGGGTGCAACTACTTTCAGAGTCAAAAAATGGTTCAAATGGCTCTGAGCACTATGCGACTCAAGTTCTGAGGTCATCAGTCGCCTAGAACTTAGAACTAATTAAACCTAACTAACCTAAGGACATCACACACATCCATGCCCGAGGCAGGATTCGAACCTGCGACCGTAGCGGTCGCTCGGTTCCAGACTGTAGCGCCTAGAACCGCACGGCCACTCCGGCCGGCTTTTCAGTCAGATCTTGGAGAAAAATCTATCAGAAAACCCAGAGAAGTTACGGTTCAATGACACACTGTAAAGGCCACGTTTGGATACAGATCTTCCGCGTAGTTGTTCGCACAACAGTCTAGTGTCCAAAATGAAAACAGCAGACAGAAAGTGGGAACATTAATCTCCAAATTTAAAAATGAGTTCACCCGTAAGGATACTTCTAATGTAACGTTGTCTGACCATCGTACGCACAAAAACAAGCACTACCATTACTGAAAAGCAGTTTAGACCATTCATTACGAAGATAGATTCAGAAAAATTCCTTTTACAAACAACTTTATGCGGAGGGTAACTATAGCGCAGAGTCATTGTGAATAATAATAATAATACTCAACACTCAATAACCATTCAAATTATCACATAAATTATAACAATTAAAAAGTCAGGAATGGTGGGGTTCACCATTGTCCCACTCCTCAACGGCGATTCCGCGTAGATCCCTCAGAGTGGTTGATGAGTCACGTCGTCCATAAGCAGCCCTTTTCAATCTATCCCAGGCGATGTTTGACCGGGTTCATGTCTGAAGAACTTGCTGATCACTCTAGTCGAGCGATGTCGTTATCCTGAAGGAAGTCATTCACATGATGTGCGCGATGGGGGCTCGAATTGTCGTCCATGAAGACGAATGCCTCGCCAATATGCTGCTGATAAGGCTGCACTATCCGTTGGAGGGTGGTTTTCACGTATCGTACAGCCGTTATGGGGCCTTCCATGACCACCAGCGGCGTACGTCGGCCACACATAATGCCACCCCAAGACAGCAGGAAACCTCCACCTTGCTGCACTCGCTGGACAGTGTGTCTAAGACGTCCAGCCTGAACGGGTTGCCTCCAAACACGTCTCCGACGATTGTCTGGTTGAAGGATATGCGACACTCATCGGTGAAGAAAACGTGATGCCAATCCTGAGCGGTGCATTCGGCATGTTGTTGGGACCACCTGTACTACGTTGCATGGTGTCGTGGTTGCAAAGGTGGACCTCGCCATGGACGTCGGGGGTGAATTTCCGCACGACGTCATGTGGCTGCACGAAAAGCATTATTTAACACGGTGGCATTGCTCTCAGGGTTCCTCCGAGCCATAATTCGTAGGTAGTGGTGATCGACTGCAGTAGTAGCCCATGGGCAGCCTGAGCGAGACATGTCATCGACAGTTCCTGTCTCTTTGTATATCCTCCATGACCGAACAACATCGCTTCCATTGTTCAGAGCCCTTCCTGGTACAAAGTAACAATCTGGACGCGATCGAACCGTCTATCCATGGTTGAACTACAGACAACACGAACCAGGTACCTCCTTCCTGGAGGGATGATTGGAACTGATCGGCTGTCGGACCCCCTGCGTCCAATAGGCGCTGCTCATGCGCAGTAGTTTACATCTTTTAGCCTACTCACTGTAGCCTCCATCAGCTGCGACGCATCTGGCCCAACGTTCTTTCCATGATGTAAATACACTTCGGTAAAATTCTGGAGATTGACTTTTACACCATCGCTTGACACAGGAAATAAGATCTTTCTGACCATCAAACCTTTTTACCGCTCAGGTGGTCCTTCAGACGACCAAAGAGGTAGGAATCAGAGGGAGACAAGTCCTGACTGTAGGGAGGATGAGGAACAATTTTCCAACCCATTCTCCTGATTTTCTCCTGCGTCATAAGGGCTGTATCGGGTTTGGCATTGTCATGGTGTAATCTGATGAGCTGACCCCGAAGCTGTGGTCTGTGGGTCTTGATGTCACGTCGCAGCTTGTCCAATGACATACAGTACCGGTCCCGGTTAATTGTGGAGCCAGATTCCAAAAAGTCAATGAAAATGACACCACACTGATCCCAGAAGAAGGAGGTCATCACCTTTCGGTCTGCTGTTCGTGAAAGTCTTGGTTTCTTCTTCTGAGGGGAACCCGGATGACGCCACTCCATGGATTGGGTTTTGCTCTCAGGTTCGGACAGAAACAACCGTATTTCATCCTGGGTAACACTGTTTCCACTCTTCAGTAAAGGTCTTCATGGGACCCTCGCACACATTTTTCCTCATTTCTCTTGTCAGTAATCTAGGCGCCCAACGTGCACATATTTTTCTGTACCTTAGTGACTGTGATACCACACTACCCAATGACAAACGAGTCATTTCAGCAAGCTGTCGTGTCGTCACACATCTGTCATTTTGGATGATTTGATCAATGGTCTCCTTATTCACGTCACTCACTGCCGTCGATGCTCTAACGCATTGTGGATTGTCCAGTAGAGAGAAATCACCTTCTTGAAACCTCTGGAACCACCGCTGGATACAGCTGCGATCCACTGTGTCCTCCCCACAAACAGGGAGCAACTTCCTGTGCATCGATGTGGCGGAGTCATCGTCGTCCTTGAAGAGGAACTCCATCACCGACCGTTGCTGATGATACAAGTATAGTAATAACATCCAAAAACCAAGAACTAAGTGATGTAATTGTAAATGATGTTTTTCACAAATTTATTAAGTGGTTCTCAGAAAACGGACTCGCTTTAAACTTTGATAAAACACAGTATATACAGTTCCGTACAGTAAATGGCACAACTCCAGTAATAAATATAGACTTTGAACAGAAGTCTGTAGCTAAGGTAGAATTTTCAAAATTTTTAGGTGTGTCCATTGATGAGAGGTTAAACAGGAAGCAACACATTGATGGTCTGCTGAAACATCTGAGTTCAGCTGCGTATGCTATTAGGGTTACTGCAAATTTTAGTGATAAGAATCTCAGTAAATTAGCTTACTATGCCTACTTTCATTCACTGCTTTCGTATGGCATCATATTCTGGGGTAATTCATCGTTGAGTAGAAAAGTATTCATTGCTCAAAAACGTGTAATCAGAGTAATTGCTGGAGTCCACCCACGGTCATCCTGCAGACATCTATTTAAGGATCTAGGGATCTTCACAGTAACCTCACAGTATATATATTCACTTATGAAATTTGTTGTTAATAATCCAACCCAGTTCAAAAGTAATAGCAGTGTGCATAGCTATAACACCAGGAGAAAGGATGATCTTCACTATGCAGGGTTAAATCTGACTTTGGCACAGAAAGGGGTAAATTATGCTGCCACAAAAGTCTTTCGTCACCTACCAAACAGCATCAAAAGCCTGACAGATAGCCAACCAACATTTAAAAATAAATTAAAAGAATTTCTAGATGACAACTCCTTCTACTCATTGGCTGAATTTTGAGATATAAATTAAGGGAGGGAAAAAAACCAACTTAAACATTAGTGTCATGCAATATTTTGTGTAATTTAATATCTTTTACAGACATCTTTTATTAACCTGACACGTTCCACATCATTACGAAGTGTCGTATTCATGATCTATGGAACAAGTATTAATCTAATCTAATATAATCTCTGTCGCAACCTGACATCTACTCCACGGTCCATTATGGCTCAGCTGCAAACAAAAGAAAATACTTTTATACACCAACTTATAGCTAAATGTTCCAAGTATGTTTACAAAAAATTTCATTCTCATCCTGAAAAAAGTAAAAAAAATTAGAGACGACTGTCAAAACTTTTTTAAGGCCCTTTGTATTTGGGAAGATGGACCTCTATCCGGTCATAGAAATTTAGGTTACCTGTGATTTCCCTAATTCACCCAAGACAAAATCTGGGATCGTTCGTTTGGAAGGCTAAGCCTGATTTCCTTCCCCTTTCTTCCATAATACCATTAATCAGTACGTCTCTAACAACCTCGTCGTCGACAAAAAGTTAAACCATCTGATCTCTTCCATGACCCGGATAGTTGGATGGGAATTTGAACCTTCGCCATGTCATGCAACTGTTGTTGTTGTGGCCTTCAGTCCAATGACTGAATTGATGCCGTTCCCCATCCTACTCTATCCTGTGAAAGCCTCCTCATCGCCGAGTAACTGCTGCAATTTACATCCTTCTCATTCTGCTTACTGTATTCATCTCTTGGTCTCTCTCTACGATTTTTATCTTGGACGCTTCTCTCCAGTACTAAATTGGTGATCACTTAATGCCTCAGAATGTGTCCTACCAACCGATCCCTTCTTCTAGTCAGGTTATACAACAAATTTCTCCCCAATTCTATTCAGTACGTCCTCATTAGTTACTTGATCTACCCACCTAATCTTCAGCATTCTTCTGTAGCACTACATCTCAAAACCGTCTACTCTCTTCTTGTCAAAACTTTTTAACGTCCATGTTTCGCTTCCATACATAGCTACACTCCATACGAATACTTCCTGACACTTAAATCTGTACTCGATGTTAACAAATTCCTCTTCTTCAGAAACGCTTTTCTTGCAATTGCCAGTCTACATTTTATATCTTCCCTACTTCGACCATCATCAGTTATTTTGCTTCGCCAATAGCAAAACTTATCTAGTACTTTAAGTGCCTCATTTCCTAATCTAATTCCTTCAGCATCACTACATTTCCTTATCCTCGTTTTTGGTGATGTTCATCTTATACCCTCCTTTCAAGACACCGTCTATTCTGTTCAACTGCTCTTCCAAGCCCTTGGCTCTCACAGAATTACAATATCATCGGCAAACCTCAAAGTTTTAATTTCTTCTCCCTGGACTTTAACTCCTACTCCACAGTTTTCTTTTGTTTCCTTTCCTGCTTGCTCAATATACAGATTGAATAACATCGGGGATAGGCTACAATTCTGTCTCACTCCCTTCCCAACCACTGCTTCCCTTCCGTGCCCCTCGACTCTTGTAACTGACATTTGGTTTCTGTACAAACCGTAAATAGCCTTTCGCTCCCTGTATTTTACTCCTGCCATCTTTAGAATTTGAAAGAGAGTATTCCAGTCAGCATTGTCAAAAGCTTTCTCTAAGTCTACAAATGCTATAAACGTAGGTTTATCTTTCCTTAACTTAGCTTCTGTGAGAAGTCGTATTCGAATGCAACTACAATGCTCTAAACTTTCCACTACCTCGAGCAGTGTTCAGTCGGGAACCGCTTCAAGAGGAAACAAACAATTACAAAATGTCAAGAAGTACGCTTTCAGTGATTTTCCTTTTTTCTTATCGTGCTGTTGACAACAACAACTTCAGACGCGCACCAATCGGTCAGGTTGACAAGAAGGAAGATATCGCTAAGTGGCAGAGTTGACGTAAGGATTCCTCTAGTGGCCTGAGGAAATTTCGAGAAAACCTATTATTCAAGCCACCAGTAGAATCCAAGTCGAAACACAATATAGATATGGAAGCAAAATGGACTGTGACGCCCGTTATCATCACATGTCGTTTGTGACGTGATTGGAGGAAAAAGACATATTTATGAAAGAACCAGGGCAACTTCAGCCAAAACCATTCAGCTAAACGTTGCTCACCTTTGAACAGCTGTGAAACTAGTGACACAGCTGCTTCTATTCCGACAGATTTCCGAAAGGAGTTCGTGACTGGACCATATGGTCGACTGAGAACCAAAATACAACCTTACGGAGTATCCTCACAAATATGTAACTGGTCGAACAATTTTTAATTAATAGAAGTCAATACGTTGTATTGGACCGTGAAAGTTGAACAGAAAGTAAAGTGGTATTAGGTGTCCATAAGGAAGCGTAAGAAAACCGTTAATACTATCTAAGGCATGTTACTTGACTTTCGGAAGCCTTTCGATACAGACATCTAACGAACAGAATACGAGTGAAAGGAATGTCACGGCAGCGCCACCTATCACAAATAGACAACAATGGTTGGCTAAAATGTACATACTTTTTGCTTGTAATATGAATTTTTTTGTCATTAGTCTTCTGATTCGTTTGATGCGGCCCACCATTAATTCCTCTTTTGAGCCAACTTCTTCATCTCAGAGTAGCAGCTGCAAGCTACGTCCTCAATTATTTGCTCGATGTATTCCAATCTCTGGCTTCCTCTACAGTTTTTGCAAACTACAGCTCCCTCTAGCACTATGGAAATCACTACCTGATGTCTTAACGGATGTCCTATCATCCCGTCTCTTTTCCTTCTCAGTGTTTTCCACATATTCCTTTCCTCTTCGATTCTGCGCAGAACCTCTTCATTCCTTACCTTTTCAGTCCACCTAATTTTCAACATTCGTCCTTAGCACCACATCTGAAATGCTTCGATTCTCTTCTGTTCCTTGTTCCACTACGATACAATACTGTACTTCAGACGTACACTCTCGCAAATTTCTTTCTCAAATTAAGGCCTATGTTTGATTCTAGTAGCCCTCTCTTGGTCAGGAATGTCCTTTTTGCCAGTGCTAGTCTGTTTCTGATGTTCTCCTTGCTCCGTCCGTCATTGGCTATTTTGCTGCCGAGGTACTTTAATTCCTTAACTTCATCATCATCAATCCTGATGTTAATTTCCTCGCTGTTATCATTTCTGCTACTTCTCATTACTTTCGTCTTTCTTCAATTTACTCTCAATCCATATTCCTACTCATTCCATTCAAGAGATCATGTAATTCTTCTTTACTCACACTGAGGATAGGAATGTCATCAGCGGACTGTATCATAGACATCCTTTCACGTTCAATTTTAATTCCATTCCTGGACCTTTCTTTTATTTCCATCATTGCTTCTTCGATGTACAGATTTAACTTTGAGCATATTTCCGCTGTCACTCCCTAAGTTCAATGGCAGTGGTCACCAGGCCAGAATTATTATGGCAGTGGTCCACACACAGTTTTTACAGTATGTGTGTGGATCACCTCCAAGAAGGCAATTTGAGTACCCCATTGCCGCCACATTACCCCCTACTATAGTGTTTTCTGCAACTCATAACCATAACTTCGCCAAGAAGCCCAATCAGGCACTTGCATTAGTTTTTGACTTGATTCTAGACCATTTCAGGTCAAATATACTAATCTTGAATAATGACCATCTATTTTATATGGCCCGTATTGCCGGATGTTACAGATTAGATATAGACTTGTTCATATGTTCAATCATGACCATTTGTGTGCTAAGTCAATAGGATGTTCATGCGTTGTAACCATAGGTAAGCAAGCGCTTAACAGTTACGTCTTAAAAATTTCTAGACCTAGTCATAATAACGACGATGTTGGCTTTATATTATCCTTCCCACTCCTAAGTTCTTTTTAGGTGATTAAACTTCGTGCTTAAGCACAAAATTTTCCTAGCTAGGCGATACCTTGTAAGCACGTGATGTCTTCCTCATATCATGACCAATCAATACTTCATAAATGTTAAGACAGTCGATCTAAGTATGTTCTGCACGGGTTAACATATACGCCCTTTTCCTCAGCTATACCTTTTACTCCACTTTACTAGTAAATTCAAGGTCAGGAGTTAGGTTCGCGTCTTGTCCAAACAAGTAACTATCACACAGTTTATGCGCAGGCTCAAGGTATTGTGTCCGCCTAGGCGGGCCTCACGTCGCTACGGTCAGTTCCAGTACAGCACCGAGCGGGGTGGCGCAGTGGCTAGCACACTGGACTCGCATTCGGGAGGACGACGGTTCAATCCCGCGTCCGGCCATCCTGATTTAGGTTTTCCGTGATTTCCCTATATCGCTCCAGGCAAATGCCGGGATGGTTCCTTTGAAAGGGCACGGCCGACTTCCTTCCCCGTCCTTCTCTAATCCGATGAGACCGATGACCTCGCTGTCTGGTCTCCTTCCCCAAACCAACCAACCAGTACAGCACTCGTGGCTGCCGCATCGCGGTCGCGAAGTGGGGCAGAGGCAGTTTCAGATAAGTTTTTACAGTCTGACGATAATTTATAGCTTGACGATGTCCACTATGGACAAACGATAGTTACTGTTGAAAACTTCCTGGAAGATTAAAACTGTGTGACCGACCGAGACTCGAACTCGGGACCTTTGACTTTCGCGGGAAGTGCTCTACCAAAGGTTCCGAGTTCGAGTCTCGGTCGGGCACACAGTTTTAATCTGCCAGGAAGTTTCATATCAGCGCACACTCCGCTGCAGAGTGAAAATCTCATTCTGGAAATATCCCCCAGGCTGTGGCTAAGCCATGTCTCCGCAGTATCCTTTCTTTCAGGAGTGCTAGTTCTGCAAGGTTTGCAGGAGAGCTTCTGTAAAGTTTGGAAGGTAGGAGACGAGATACTGGCAGAAGTAAAGCTGTGAGGACCGGGCGTGAGTCGTGCTTCTGTAGCTCAGATGGTAGAGCACTTGCCCGCGAAAGGCAAAGGTCCCGAGTTCGAGTCTCGGTCGGGCACACAGTTTTAATCTGCCAGGAAGTTTCATATCAGCGCACACTCCGCTGCAGAGTGAAAATCTCATTCTGGATAGTTGCTGTTATTCTGAAAAATGTTGGGTTACTCCGACTGAAACCTAGGTAAATTCTAGGTAAACGGTGCAACTGAGGCTGTTGATTATTAAAATTAAAATTAACATTTCTTTTTCGATTTCTTCACATTTTTCATGCAGCCATTTCGCCTTCACTTCCCTACACTTCCTATTTATTTCATTCCTCAGCGAATTGTATTTCTGTATTCTTGAATTTCCCTGAACATTTTTGTACTTCCTTCTTTCACCGATCAACTGAAGTATTTCTTCTGTTACCCTTGGTTTCTTTGCATTACCTTTTTTGTACCTAGTTTTTTTCTTTCCAGCTTCTGTGATTGCCAGGTTTAGAGATGTCCATTGCTCTTCAACTGTACTGCCTACTGAGCTATTCCTTACTATTGTAGCTACAGCCATAGAGAACTTCAAGCGTATCTCGTCATTCCATAGTACTTTCGTATCCCACTTCTTTGCGTATTGATTTTTGCTGACTAATCTGTTAAACCTACTCTTCATCACTGCTACATCGTGATCTGAGTCTATATCTGCTCCTGAGGAAGCCTTACAATCCAGTATCTGATTTCGGAATCTCTGTCTGACCACGATGTAATCCAACTGAAATCTTCCAGTATTACCCAGCCTTTCCCAAATATACCACCTCCTCTCTTGATTCTTCAACAGAGTATTTGCTATTAGTAGCAGACATCTATGACAGAACTCAATTAGTCTTTCTCCTCTCTCATTCCTCGTCCCAAACCCATATTCTCCTGTAATCTTTTCTTCTACTCCTTTCCCTACAACTGTATTCGAGTCCTCCATGACTATTAGATCTTCATCTCCCTTTACGTACTGTATTACCCTTTCAATATCCTCTTACACTTTCTAGATCTTTTCACCTTCAACTTGCGACGTCGGTATGTATACTTGAAGTACGTTGTTGGTGTTGGTTTACTCTCGATTCTGATAAGAGAAACCCTATCACTGAACTGTTCACAGTAAAACGCTCTCTTCCCTATCTTCCTATTCATAACGAAATCTATTCCCGTTAAACCATTTTCTCCTGCTACTGATATTACCCTATACTCATATGACCAGAAAAGCTTGTTTTCTTTCCACTTCACTTCACTGACCCCTCCTAGATCTAGAGTGAGCCTTTGAATTTTCCTTTTCAGCTTTTCTAGCTTCCCTACCGCGTTCAAACATCTGAAATTCCACGCCCCGACTAGTAGAACGTTATCCGTTCGTTAGTCATTGAATCATTTTCTGACGGTCACCTCTCCCCTGGCAGTCCCCTTCCAGAGACCCGAATGGGGGAGTATTCCGGAATCTTTTGCCAACAGAGAGATCATCATGACCCTTTTAATTACAGGCCACATGTCCTGTGGATACACGTCATGTGTCTGAAATGCAGTGGTTTCCATCACCTTCCTCATCCTCATGCCGTTGATGACTGCTGATTCTTCCCCCTTTAGGGGAAGTTCCCCATCCCAAAGCCAGGAGGGTGCCTTGAACCTCTGTCCGTTCCTCCGGCCCCTTTGACAAGGCCGTTGGGAGAAGGAGGGTGACTTCTTATGCCGGAAGTCTTCAGCCGCCAGTGATGATTATTAATCAAAATTTAAACGGTGGCGAGTTTCGAATAAGGGACCGAGCACGTTGTGGTTACTAATCTAAGACGCTACTCCCACACCACGGAAACACCACATAATAATCCGAATATGTAATAAAAATGGGGATATCCGATCTGAAAATAGAAAGTTGATCCGATCCATGCATGAAGTGTGGTTAGGAGGTGGCCAGTTGTAGCACAGCCTTACTAATGTTTACTTTTCAACAAGAACATTTTTTTCGTACGATGCGTCGTTTTACAGATACTGAGTTATCTCAAGTTAAAACACCCCCCCCCCCCGCCCCCATCTTATATTGAAATGACCTAATCGATAACGTCAGAAGTTCCATGAGGCTTTTCGTGAATGATGCTGTTGTGTACAGGAAGGACACAACGTTAGAAAATTGGAGCGAAATGCAGGAAGACCTCTAGAGGATCAACGTTTGTTGGAAGGATTGGTGGTTTACCATGAACGTAAATAAATATAACCTATTGTGCATAAATAGGTAGAAAGGTAAATTACTGTATTATTACACGATTGCAGAATAATCACTGGAAGCTGTTACGTCAATAAAATATCTAGGAGTTAGAGTACGGAGCGATTTAAAGCGGAGCGACAATAGAAAACTAATCGCAGATAAGGGAAACGACAGCCAGATTCATTGAAAGAGATCTAGGAAGTACAGCCACCCTATAAAAAGATTGCTTACAAAACCCTCGTCCCACAGATGTTTGAAAATTACTCACAAGTCTGCGATGTGCACCAGATGTGATGGATACAGAAAACAGAGTAGATCCAAAGAAGAGCAGCACATTTCGTTATAAATTCAGTAACGCAAAAGCATCATGGAGATGCTAAGCCAACTCCAGCAGCAGCTTCGACTAATAGAATTAATGTTGAAAGTTGCGTTAGAATTAATAGAGGGTCGGGTAAACGTGCAACGTCGTAGGTTTTAGGCTCAATAATGTGTCTTAAGGTCGTTACACAGTGCTTCGTTTACGTCCCTTCTATCAACTTGCTGTAGAGTCCTTAGATTTTACTGAATTATCTAGAAGGTGATGGTAATTACAGAATACGGCGACATCTGCAAATACACTACTGGCCCTTAAAATTGCTACACCTGTAGCACGTCATCTTCGTTACCCTTGACGCTGCATCACAGACAGGAGCGCCTGCGACGGTGTACTCAACGACGAACCTGGCTGCAGGAATGGCCAAATGTCATTTTTTCGGACGAATCCAGGTTCTGTTTACAGAATCACGATGGTCGCATCCGTGTTTGGCGACATCACGGTGAACACACATTGGAAGCGTGTATTCGCCATCGCCATACTGGCGTATTACCCGGCGTGATGGTATGGGGTGCCGTTGGTTACACGTCTCGGTCACCGCTCGTTCGCATTGACGGCACTTTGAGCAGTGGACGTTATATTTCAGATGTGTTACGACCCGTGGCTCTGCCCTTCATTCGATCCCTGCGAAACCCTACATTTCAGCAGGATAATGCACGACCGCGTGTTGCAGGTCCTATGCGGACCTTTCTGGATACAGAAAATGTTCGACTGCTGCCCTGGCCAGCACATTCTCCAGATCTCTCACCAATTGAAAACGTCTGATCAATGGTGGCCGAGCAACTGGCTCGTCACAATACGCCAGTCACTACTCTTGATGAACTGTGGTATCGTGTTGAAGCTGTACGGGCATTTGTACCTGTAGACGTCATCCAAGCTCTGTTCGACTCAATGCCCAGGCGTATCAAGGCCGTTATTACGGCCAGAGATGGTTGTTCTGGGTACTGATTTCCCCGGATGTATTCACCCAAATTGCGTGAAAATGTAATCACATGTCAGTTCTAGTATAATATATTTGTCCAATGAATACCCGTTTATCATCTACATTTCTTCTTGGTGTAGCAATTTTAAGAGCCAGCAATGTAAAATTAATAATGTAGGATAGTTAAGTAACTGGGGACGACAAGTAGTTGTTGAAATTAAACCCAGTTTATTTTAACAAATCAAGTAGAATTCATTTGTAAATGGCCGTCTTACAGTAGAAGAAATAAGATAGAAAGAGTTTTAACAAGAACAGTCCGTTAGCAAGAGTCACGTATGTGTGCAGTGAAGCTAGCAGCACATCTTATCTGAACAAAGAGAACTACCATACCACGGAAACATTACACTCGGGCGCTCAGTTTCGATGTCCGGAAGCGCCAAAACAACAGAAAAATCGGAAATTAAAGGCCCTCATTTAATTCTGCACTCATAGAAAATCGGTAATAAAACGGTCAAACAATGTCTATTTAATTTGTCTTTAGCGCCGCTAGTTAGCAACCAATTGCTTTAAAAAGAGTTTTGTTCACAGCAGCACATGGCGACACTTCAAAATGTAATAGTTCAGGGTGCTTCAGTGTCTTGACACCTATGTAGAGTTTTCGCAGTCTGACTACACTATCACCCGTCAATGATGAATTAAGTTAAGAGTTCAACGCACAGCATAAAACTTGGTCTTTCACACACGGAGCGGCCTATACGTCGCACAAAAGCTGTCTCCAGCACTGCCTATTCCGAACACACTACCCAGGCCGGGACCACAGCTGAGGCACAAAAGACCCCGCGCCACTGACGCGTCTCCGTTACAGAGTGTGCTGACGTCACGCTTCTCTGTTCCTTACAACCAAAATTGCTTTTATGGCGGTCATTCAAATATGGCAAATGAAACATTAACACTTCACATTTTTACAGAGAGACCTCTTTCTTGTTTGCCGCCCGGAAACTACTGGTTCCCTTGCTGCTGTCAATTTCATATTGAAACCTTTAGCAACACTGGTTTACACAAAGAAAACATGTGTTTAAAATTAACGTAAAAGTTAAGGGGACAGTTATTCCGAAACGCCCTAATCATTATAGGCTATTCCTTCTGTAATTGTTCTTGGCAGTCTGCGAGTACACTGCTGTCATATTCTGACATCAACCTGATGCGTGTTCAGCCCGCATCTCTGTAAAATGAGAAATAAGAAACCTCCAAGTTTTAATACATCAACAAGTCTCGACTTGTCTGGGACCTTAATGTAAGGAGATTCACACAACTCAGCCCAGCCTCGCCCCCTTACATAATCATGTTGTCACTTCCGATTATGCCATTTAGATTTAGAACAGGTCTTGACTCGTCTTAGACCTTGCTGACTAAGAATACATACACGTCATAGCAAGTAGGGCGAGAGGGGCGAGGTAAGAGTGGGGGAGAGTGGCAGCGAGTTTCAAGAGCCATATCCCTCCGGTTCCTGGAATCACGGTATGCAGGGGTATTAGATGTGAACATCAGGTCTGATTGCTGAAGAGGGCGTGAATGCTCGCCAGTTTGTACCATAAATAGTCACAATACGAGAGAAGAAAAGTTGCTACCCACCATGTAGCGGAGATGCTGAGTCGCGATAGGCACAACAAAAAGATTCACACAATCGTAGCTTTCGGCCATCAAGGCCTTTGTCAGCAGTAGACACACATACACACACGCACACACACACTCACGCAAGCGCAACTTGCACACACGTCTGCAGTCTCAGAGAGCTGAAACTAAACTTGTCAGTGTAGTTTCAGCTCTCTAAGACTGCAGACGTGTGTGCAAGTTGCGCTTGCGTGAGTGTGTGTCCGTGCGTGCGTGTATGTGTATCTACTGCTGACAAAGGCCTTAATGGCCGAAAGCTATGACTGTATAAATCATTTTATTGTGCCTATCGCGACTCAGCATCTCCTCTATATGGTGAGTAGCAACGTTCCTTCTCTCGTATTGTTACATTCCATCCTGGATTTTCCATTGTCTGAAATCATGTTGTCATAATTTTAATGATCAGGGTCCCAATGTTTCAGGACAATGCGAGACCCCACACTGCAGTTCCGACCATAAACACTTTGACAAATGTACGAATCTCTGAATGGCTTGACCAGTCGTCTGATTTGTCACCTACAGGGAACGTCTCAAACACGACAGGGGATCTCAAGTTGATTCCGTATTTCTAGATTTCCGGAAAGCTTTTGACACCGTTCCTCACAAGCGACTTCTAATCAAGCTGCGGGCCTATGGGGTATCGTCTCAGTTGTGCGACTGGATTCGTGATTTCCCGTCAGGAAGGTCGCAGTTCGTAGTAATAGACGGCAAATCATCGAGTAAAACTGAAGTGATATCAGGTGTTCCCCAGGAAAGCGTCCTGGGACCTCTGCTGTTCGTGATCTATATAAATGACCTGGGTGACAATCTGAGCAGTTCTCTTAGGTTGTTCGCAGATGATGCTGTAATTTACCGTCTAGTAAGGTCATCCGAAGACCAGTATCAGTTGCAAAGCGATTTAGAAAAGATTGCTGTATGGTGTGGCAGGTGGCAGTTGACGCTAAATAACGAAAAGTGTGAGGTGATCCACACGAGTTCCAAAAGAAATCCGTTGGAATTCGATTACTCGATAAATAGTACAATTCTCAAGGCTGTCAATTCAACTAAGTACCTGGGTTAAAAATTACGAACAACTTCAGTTGGAAAGACCACATAGATAATATTGTACTGAAGGCGAGCCAAAGGTTGCGTTTCGTTGGCAAGACACTTAGAAGATGCAACAAGTCCACTAAAGAGACAGCTTACACTACACTCGTTCGTCCTCTGTTAGAATATTGCTGCGCGGTGTGGGATCCTTACCAGGTGGGATTGACGGAGGACATCGAAAGGGTGCAAAAAAGGGCAGCTCGTTTTGTATTATCACGTAATAGCGGAGGGAGGGTGGCAGATATGATACGCGAGTTGGGATGGAAGTCATTAAAGCAAAGACGTTTTTCGTCGCGGCGAGATCTATTTACGAAATTTCAGTCACCAACTTTCTCTTCCGAATGCGAAAATATTTTGTTGAACCCAACCTACATAGGTAGGAATGATCATCAAAATAAAATAAGAGAAATCAGAGCTCTAACAGAAAGGTTTAGGTGTTCGTTTTCCCGCGCACTGTTCGGGTGTGGAATGGTAGAGAGATAGTATGATTGTGGTTCGATGAACCTTCTGCCAAGCACTTAAATGTGAATTGCAGAGTATTCATGTAGATGTAGTTGTAGATGTAGAAGAAGTATACTTCCTACGGGCCTCTAGCCAGCAACTTTTATGACTGACCCACCATGTGTTTCAGGCATGGCAAGAGGTTCCCCAAGGCCACATTAGGAGGCTGTTTGCTTCCACAACACGATATACACAAGTGTGTCTTGGGGCCCACGGGTGTCACACCTCATACTGATGTTGATAATTTACACCATTTCCCGAAGGAATAAAAGTTTAATCATTTATCAACTCGTCATGTGATGAACATCTCCACAGTCTCATATACATCGGAATGGTGCTTCATCATGTAACATTTCCCTTCTAGGTCAGTATATGAAATACTTTTGTTTTCTCCGGTAATGCCTATTGGAACTTTTCTCAGACATCTGTCAGCAAACTGAGTCATAAATTTCATGTCGTCCAGTAGATACGTACATCGGTGCAGAAGGAATGATGCTGCTCCCAATGCTAAGGAACTATTCGTCGTGGCGTGTTCGTCCATTATTATATTTCGGCTTCTGGTTAGGTGCTTGCGCTGCAACAAATTTGAACTTGCTCCATCAACTCAATCACAATGGAAAGGCCATTTACTACAGGCGTGTTCTTAAGCTCCCCTGAAAAATATCGTGTACGAGGGCTGAAAAAAAAAAGAATCAAGGCTAATATTAAGACTTTGTGTACTTAGAAAATACGTTCAATTGCTTGTGGCTACCCAAGCTAGTACCCATCTCTGCCCACGTACATTTACATTTTCGCATGTGCCACTGTTCAAAACATTTGTGCATTTCACAGCGTATAGAGACAATTCAAGGTCACGAAACAGTCGCGTGTTAATATGACACGACAAAAAGTTCTTCAGTAATATCAAGAATCTCTCTACTTGTCTGGATGTAATTATTTCGGATATTTAGTTTTCCACTGTTTTCGCGTCACATGAGTACGCAGTGAGTTCCTCTCTTATGCCCTACCGCTATTTCCTCCTTGTTACAGGGAAGGGGCCTCGCTCAGCAAGTGCCTGATGTACAACCAGAGCGATGTGACGGACTCCGGCGGCAGCAGGGAACCTGTGAAGTGCCAGCACGGCTGGGAGTACGACGACACCTGGTTCTCCCTGACGGTGACGTCACAGATGAACTGGGTCTGCGACAACCGGCAGGCCGTCAATGACGTCTTGTTCTACTCACAGATTATTGGAGTGGCCCTGGGGTTACTGTTTGGCTACATAGGAGACATGTGCGTAGCTATTTTTTTATCGCTGGTTTCACCCATCATGAATCACTTAATAATTTGGATTAATTCACGAAAAGACAAACTGATTATTTTTAGTAAATAAGAAGTTGAGGTATTTTTAGAAGTTTTGATCGGTTTTTCAATAACGGCAAATACGTGGTACATTCTTCACAAGTCGCTACCGTTGCAATCACTATAATAAGAGTACATTATCATTGTCGTCGACGTGTTCCTATATGTCACACGCACTACATTGCATTTCCGCATTGTGTCTTTTTCTGCTGGCACTGTGGTCAAGTCAGTTACTTGTTAATGCACCATGGATTTGTTTTCAGTAGTACTAGACATTTATTCCACATTCGTTCCTTTTAATGTGTGTCAGGGCGCTGATGACCTCGATGTTGAGCGCCCATAAGCCACAACACACACACTAGAGATTTATGTTAATAAATAGAGAAAAGCAAAAGATAATCTTATTCGTACATACACTCCTGGAAATTGAAATAAGAACACCGTGAATTCATTGTCCCAGGAAGGGGAAACTTTATTGACACATTCCTGGGGTCAGATACATCACATGATCACACTGACAGAACCACAGGCACATAGACACAGGCAACAGAGCATGCACAATTTCGGCACTAGTACAGTGTATATCCACCTTTCGCAGCAATGCAGGCTGCTATTCTCCCATGGAGACGATCGTAGAGATGCTGGATGTAGTCCTGTGGAACGGCTTGCCATGCCATTTCCACCTGGCGCCTCAGTTGGACCAGCGTTCGTGCTGGACGTGCAGACCGCGTGAGACGACGCTTCATCCAGTCCCAAACATGCTCAATGGGGGACAGATCCGGAGATCTTGCTGGCCAGGGTAGTTGACTTACACCTTCTAGAGCACGTTGGGTGGCACGGGATACATGCGGACGTGCATTGTCCTGTTGGAACAGCAAGTTCCCTTGCCGGTCTAGGAATGGTAGAACGATGGGTTCGATGACGGTTTGGATGTACCGTGCACTATTCAGTGTCCCCTCGACGATCACCAGTGGTGTACGGCCAGTGTAGGAGATCGCTCCCCACACCATGATGCCGGGTGTTGGCCCTGTGTGCCTCGGTCGTATGCAGTCCTGATTGTGGCGCTCACCTGCACGGCGCCAAACACGCATACGACCATCATTGGCACCAAGGCAGAAGCGACTCTCATCGCTGAAGACGACACGTCTCCATTCGTCCCTCCATTCACGCCTGTCGCGACACCACTGGAGGCGGGCTGCACGATGTTGGGGCGTGAGCGGAAGACGGCCTAACGGTGTGCGGGATCGTAGCCCAGCTTCATGGAGACGGTTGCGAATGGTCCTCGCCGATACCCCAGGAGCAACAGTGTCCCTAATTTGCTGGGAAGTGGCGGTGCGGTCCCCTACGGCACTGCGTAGGATCCTACGGTCTTGGCGTGCATCCGTGCGTCGCTGCGGTCCGGTCCCAGGTCGACGGGCACGTGCACCTTCCGCCGACCACTGGCGACAACATCGATGTACTGTGGAGACCTCACGCCCCACGTGTTGAGCAATTCGGCGGTACGTCCACCCGGCCTCCCGCATGCCCACTATACGCCCTCGCTCAAAGTCCGTCAACTGCACATACGGTTCACGTCCACGCTGTCGCGGCATGCTACCAGTGTTAAAGACTGCGAAGGAGCTCCGTATGCCACGGCAAACTGGCTGACACTGACGGCGGCGGTGCACAAATGCTGCGCAGCTAGCGCCATTCGACGGCCAACACCGCGGTTCCTGGTGTGTCCGCTGTGCCGTGCGTGTGATCATTGCTTGTACAGCCCTCTCGCAGTGTCCGGAGCAAGTATGGTGGGTCTGACACACCGGTGTCAATGTGTTCTTTTTTCCATTTCGAGGAGTGTAGAAGCCAAAGCTACTTAAGGGTTTAGTTGCATAAGAATTTAACAGCTCGTTTTTGTGTCCACACACACACACACACACACACACACACACACACACACACACACACGCACGCACGCACACTCGCACACACACACACACACACACACACACACACACACACAGCTATCCTTCACACTTTTCTATAATAAATACTAAGTTGAGCTCAATAAGCCGAAAGTAGATTAATATTACACATCATTGACCTAACATTTAAGACAGTAGCATATACTGCACTGTGACAGTGTGTTGTAGAATCAATTTTTATTAAATTACAGGACTTATATACACGCACTTCGGTTGCACAAAATTTTGTCAACTGACCACGGTTTCGATTGCAGTAGGGCAATTTTCATCAGAATAGAAAGTTACATGGAATACATATAATTACACCATGGTTTAAAACGTCTGAGCAAAAGTGCTCTCGCCAAACAGAAACCATGGTGTGATTGCATGTATTCCATGTAACTTTTTTTCTGAGGAAGATTGCCCTAGTGCAATTGAAATCGTAGTCAGTTGACAAAATTTAGTGCAACCGTAATGGGTTTATATACGTCCTGTAATTAAATGGCTTATAGTTGCTGGATCACAGCCAATAAAATGTTTTGCCATTAATTGTTTTCTACCAATCCATACTCTGTTCTATAAGGAAATATAATATATACAATAATTATGCAAGATGTATTTGTAAATTTATAATTTTAGTTGTCCTCTTATTTCCCTTGAGCTGTTCATAACATATATTTATTTCCAGGTAGAAAGAGTTATTTTGAGTTTTCGATTCATTTTTTCCTGCTATATGTAAATAAAGTTTGTTCATGTTCTTTAATCATAACCAGAACTTTAGGGCAGTACCAACTGACGATTTCTTAATGTGGATAAAAATTTGTTTGATGTGCTCCATTATGTTATTAGAAACTAAATCCTTACAAAGATTTTTATTGTATAACCAGCTATTGATTTTGATTTTACTGTGATGTCCCTTGGATTGATGGAGTTTGAGAGACCAAACTACGAGGTTATCAGTCGCTCCATCGTATATGTGTCAAGCCAGGTGGTTCCTCAGAGAGGAAAGACACGGAAGACAAATCCTGACGAACCCATTGTAACTGAGAATCAATAAAATTTAGAGATACAAGCAAGTAGAAGTGAGTGAAGGATAGATGGGAGAAAGTGGGTGTATTGCTCCGCCCAGACAGTAGTTGGAGGCCCCCAAAATATGTTATGTGGTGGGAGATGCCCCCTCTGCATGCGACTGGCTTTTACTCTCACTCTGTTATCACAACAGAAACTAGCAACACAGACAAGTTTATAAAACCTCAGGAAAGCAGCGACGACGAGATAGTAAACCAACGACATACGAGTAAAAGAATAAGAACTTGAAATGTGGGAAGGCCAAAAGCCAGGCTGAGCCACCGATCAGGGGCAGCCACGTACCCCCAGGGTCGGAGCAGGCGACCGGGAATCCCCCCAACCCCTCAAATGACTGACGAGGCCACAGAGACGAGTAGAAACCACCTTCACTGCTAAAATTTAAAACCAGATCAGCGACTCTGACGTCATCCGCTAGCACCAGAGGCAGCATATCAATAAGTTTAGGGTTTCACTGTGTCTGTGTCTGTGTGTGTGTGTGGGGGGGGGGGGGGCGAGGGCAGATTAGGGCATTCCAGTAGGATGTAGACACTCAGCACCCATCAGATTGGCACCACACTGACAGTGGGGTGGATGCTCACGCCATAGGCTGTGGCCTTGGGTGAGCCAAGCGTAGCCAATGTGAAGCTGAGAGAGAATGGCAGATTCTCCGTGAGAAGCACGAAGGGAAGACAGCCACATGACCGTGATCGCCTTTATTTCTCGCAGTCTTTACGGAGAAAGCAGGGCACACCAATCAGTGTTCAACTGATTGTGGAGAGTCGACCGCAGGCCCAGTTCTGGCACCCCCAACTCCAAAGTCGTCATCCTGATAGCTAACTTAGTCAACAGGTCAGCATGTTCGTTCACTGGGATCCCCGATGTGACCTGGGATCCAGTCAAAGACGGTCGATCGTCCGTCTCGATTAAGGTCAGAAAGGGGATAGGAACAATCACGACCAATGGGTGTCGAGGGCAGCACTGGTCGATAGCCTAATGACAAGGTTTCAGAGGCTTCAAATATTGCAATTACTAGCATATTTGTTGGTTCAAATGGCTCTGAGCACTATGGGACTCAACTGCTGTGGTCATAAGTCCCCTAGAACTTAGAACTACTTAAACCTAACTAACCTAAGGACAGCACACAACACCCAGCCATCACGAGGCAGAGAAAATCCCTGACCCCGCCGGGAATCGAACCCGGGAACCCGGGCGTGGGAAGCGAGAACGCTACCGCACGACCACGAGATGCGGGCGCATATTTGTTGTTCATTTCACTTCAGGTGATAATTTTAAACCTTTAAATTTATATTGTTGTTACACAGTCCATGATATTATCACCTAATTTTAATTTAACGGCATTAATACGCTATTAATATCCATTTGTGAGATTCGGTCGTTCAGTGGTTGAGAGCCATACTACTGATTCAAAGGGCATGGGCTTGGCACCTGGTCAGTCCTAAAATATTTATCTGATACTTTTCTCTTCTGGGAGTGATCTGCATATACAAAATATGCGTAATTGCACCGTGGTTTGCGGGTTCACGTTGAGCTGTATGTACCACTGTAGTTCACTGGGTAAGTCAGTTGTATAGCCAGAGGATGGTAACAGGATATGCGCAAGTGGTTGTGACGCATATATGTGCCCATAATTCGCTCGCTGTCATTGAGTTCGACAGACAAATCTATCCACGGAATTCTATGGCTTGTAGCTAATGGGCTAATGGGAATGACGAGATTCATGGCGATAATTACACAGTGAGGTGGCAAAAGCTATGGGATGCCCCCTAAGATCGACTCGGACCTCCTTTTGCCCGGTGTAGTGGGGCATCTCGACATTGCATGGACTCGACAAGTTGTTGGAAGTCCCCTGTAGAAATACTAAGCTACACTGCCTCTATAGACCTCCGTAACGGCCAAAAGGTTACTGGTGAAGGCTTCTGTGCACGAAGTGACCTATCGACTAAGCCCCATAAATGGGATTCATGTCGGGCTATCTGGGTGACCAAATCATTCGCTTGAACTGTCCAGAATGTTCTACAAAGCAATCTCGAACATTTTGTGACCCGCTGACATGGCTCACTGTCATCTATAAAAGTTCCATCTTTGTTTTGGAACATGAAGTCCATGAATGGTTGCAGATGGTGTCCAAGTAGCCCAACATAACCATTCCCAGTCAGTGTTTGGTACAGTTGGACCAGCGGATTCTGTTCATTCCATGTAGACACAGCGCACACCATTATGGAGTCACGAATAGCTTGTTGCCAACTGTGTCCACGGCCTCATGGGGTCTGCGTCCCATTCAAACCCTGCCATCAGCTGTTACCAAGTGAAACCCGGACTCATCTGACCAGCCCACTGTTTTCTGCAGTCATCTAGGATCCGACCGATGTGTTCGCGGGCCCTGCTGCCACAGCCCAGTAACGTCAAATTTCGCCACACTGTCCTGACAGATTTGTTCGTCGCATGTGCCACATTCATTTCTGTCGCCATTTGACGCAGTGTTGCTTGTCTGTTAGCACTGACAACTCCATGCAAACGCCGCTGCTCTCGGTTGTTAAGTGAAGGCCGTCGAGCACTGCATTGTCCTCGGTGAGAGGTAACGCCTGAAATTTGCTACCCTCGGCATCTTTTGGCACTGTAGATCTTGTAATATTGAATCCTCTAGCGATTTCGGAAGTGGTATGTCTCATGGATCTAGGGTTTGTAACACGCCCGGGGGTACAAAAGGGTGTGGGTACTCTCGTTCTTAAACTGGCTTCTCGTTTCGTGACGGTGCGCCCTATTCACACCACGTACCTGATAATCGACGTGGCGGTCGTACTGTTCTGCTCCACACCGCAGCTGGCTTGCCTGAAATTATCTATCGAAATATGCAAGCGAGTCAGGGGAGCCACTCCGCATTAAAAGACACCACTGTTCGACGTCTGGTATGAACATCTATATTCTGAGACGATTAAGGGAAATGGCAGGTTGAACTGTCTACATGCTAATTCATAACTGTTTATCCCAATTAATGGATGATTACCAGTCCACAATATTACTGAGACGAGCGTACGCGTACCGAACACGGCGCTGGTGTTTGTTGATGATGCGGAAGCCGAATGATCGAACGAAAGTTCTCACGCTCGTCACGCACACACAGATATTTGGTGCCAGTCCTCCTTGACACTAGTAATGATATAACGCTGTTCGTAAAATTAATTTTTCAGTTCTCACTTGTACGAGCGTGCGCGTAACCGTCGCGGCGCGGCTGATTGTTGATAATGGGGAACGCGATGATCGAACGCACGTCCCTCAATCTCGCTACAAGACACTGGCACTTAAATGTTCTCTTTTGTGGTAAATAGTATTACTCATTCACATTAGTTCATTCTTGGAGACCGAACACGGTGCGGATGATTGATGCTGTACGGTACGACACGCAACGAGAGGATACACAAATATGTTATCGGCGGCACTGCTTATGTTTTAAATACTTTTTGTCGCACTTTCCTCTGAATCATTTGCTTATTTTATCGCTGTACTGTAATAGTACTTGTAGCAACACTTCAATTTCGATACTAACAATGCCTCTCACATACGGAGCTATACACAACACAACAGTTCCGTGTCCCGCGCTCGACCCTCTACAGACGCGGCTGCCCGCAAAGATACTCCACAACTAAGCCAGCGATATGACAGTACGCTTACAAGTTGTACTTCAGTACGGGTAACAGATGCATCACAGTGTACGATGGAACTGAAGCGACATCTAGAAATTTTCTCCAAAGTTCAAGTACGTGGAAGAGGACGAATCTCGTACGCAAAAGGCCTAAATTGCATACAGATTCATTGTTAAATTATGGCACTATATGGACCAAAAGAAATGTCTCGCCCAGCAGCAAGGAAATGCCGCAAAAAATTTGACCAACGCCGCCCAGACATGGGCGATGCTGACCGAGAAGTCCAGATCTTTCCACTTTTTCAGCAAGCTGAAAAGACGTCTGGGGGGGGGGGGGGAGAGGGGGAAGGCAGATTTTTCAACTGAGAGAACTTTCACATAGTGATTCTTGAATGACTGCAGGACCAAGGAGAGGATTTCTATCGTCAAGGAACTGAACGATTGGTAAAATGTTCCGACAGTTGTGTGCAGAGATTTGGTGACTATGTGGCAAAATACTGTCATTTATCTGAGTCACTTCGAAGTTTAGTGCAGAATTCAACATAAGCTACTGGACCTGCGGTAATAATGTGTAACCTACGTTTTCGAGTCCCCTCACACATACGAGGTGTGGCTAGAAAAAATCCGGACTAGTACTGGTGAAACAATAAAACGAATGCAATAAGGCTGAAAGTCGCGTGGCCTGTCACGTGACTCTCGCTCCGCCTACTGCTCGAGTTTCATCTGCCTCCTGCACTCAGTCTGCCCGTGGCGTCTGTTTTAAGTAGTTGACGTTTTGTCTGTGCATCGGAAAATGTTGAGTGTACAGAAAGAACAGCGTGTTAACATCAAATTTTGTTTCAAACTAGGAAAATCTGCAAGTGAAACGTTTGTAATGTTACAACAAGTGTACGGCGATGATTGTTTATCGCGAACACAAGTGTTTGAGTGGTTTAAACGATTTAAAGATGGCCGCGAAGACACCAGTGATGACACTCGCACTGGCAGACCATTGTCAGCAAAAACTGATGCAAACATTGAAAAATCGGTAAACTTGTTCGACAACGTTCGCCGTTGTCAACAATCAGAGCAGTGTCTGAGTTAACAGGAGTTGACAAGGAAAGTGTCGAACAAGTTTACCGATTTTTCGTACACTGACTTGAAAGAAGTCGTGGGCGTACGTTATGTACACATACAGATGGCAGTAGTATCACATAGACTGGGTATAAAAGGTCAGAACATTGACGAAACTGTCATTTGTCCAGAGATGATAGTGTGGAAAATTATCCGCTGTGATTATGGACGCACGACGGCAAGTAACAGACTTTAAATGCGGAATGGTAGTTGGAAATAGACGCATGGGTCATTCCATTACGGAAATCGTTAGGGATTACAATATTCCGAGGTCCCAAGACTGTGATGAGAATACCACATTTCAGGCACCACCTCTCACCAAGGACAACACTGTGGCCGACGGCCTTCACTTAACGACCGAGAGCAGCGGCGTTTCCGTAGAGCTGTCAGTGCTAACAGACAAGCAACACGGCGTGAAATAATCGCAGAAATCAGTGTGGGACGTACGACGAGCGCAACCGTTGAGACAGTGCGGTGAAATTTGGCGTTAATGGGTCAAGACAGCAGACGACTGACGCGAGTGCCTTTGTTAGCATGATGTCATCACCTTCAGTGGCTCTCATGGGGTAACGACATTATCAGTTGGACCGTAGGCGACTGGGAAACCTTCGCTTGGTGAGATGAGTCCTCATTTCAGGTGGTAAATGGTGATGTTAGGGTTGAGTGTGAGCAGACCCAACGAAACCATGCACCCAACTTGTCAACAATGCACTTTCCAAGACGGTGGTGGCTTCATATTTGTATGAGTTGTGTTTACATGGAATGGGCTGGGCCCTCTGATCCAACTGAACCGGCCATTGACTGGAAATGGTTGTGTTCAGCTTCTTGGAGACTATTTGCAGCCTTTCATGTACTTCGCGTTCCGAAACAACGATGGAATTTTTACGGATCACAATGTGCCATGTGACTGGGCCACAATTGTTCTTGATTGTCAGTTTGTGCACAAAATCCTGCACCGGCAACACTTTCGAAGTTATGGATATATATAGTGCTAGCATGGCTCAGTATTTCTACAGTTGATTTACAACGACTTTTTTATTCAATACCACGTAGAGTTGCTGCGCTACACTGCCGAAAAGCATGTCTGACATGATATTAGGAGGCATCCCATGACGTTTGTCACCTCAGTATAAGTGGGGCGCAAATAGAGAAATCCACTGTGATACGTGGCTCAACAAAGTGCAGACTGTTATGACAATATACCTGGGAACGAGCATCTTTGAAATGGTGTAGCCGGTCAGCTGTTCACGTGCTACTGTTGTATCTACAGAAAATGAATGATGACTGTAGAACCATGAGTAGGTGACAAGGTTTCGATTGTCCGTACCTTGTCACAGAACTGGAGGTAAGAGGCTTGTGTCCACAGATCGTGGTCTCGCGGTCGCGTTCTCGCTTCCCGAGCATGGGGTCCCGGATTCGATTCTCGGCGGAGTCAGGGATTTTCACCTGCCTCGAGATGACTGGGTGTTTGTATTGTCCTCATCATTCAGCGGCGAGATTGGGCTGAGCAAAGGTTGGGAATTTGTACAGGCGCAGTTGAGCGACCCAAGAAACCAAAAATCTTCATCATCGGAAGCTTCCCCATGAAAAAGAATGGGCAGCGATCTGCGCGAGATCTGAAGACAGAGTACAATGGTGGTGCAGACACAAGGTTTTGAAGCATACCATATAGCGCACATTGTTGAACATGGTGTAATGTTGTTGCTTTAATTCGTTCTGAAAGCGGTGCTGATAGACAATAAAAGTGGTTTAAAAGCTGTGAACTGTCTGAGGAAGTTAACCTTGCATTACTGCGCAACTGTTTCACCAGGTATCCAGTCTAGCTTACCAAATTCCCAACCAGACTAACATTAATTATAATCTTATAATAGTCATACGACAACCGGTGATATATATATATATATATATATATATATATATATATATATATATATAAAGCAGAATTTAAATAAAAAGAAATAAATCAGTTTATATTTGGAAATTTATTTTAACATTGATCATTGAAATTTCAGCATATTAAACTTGAGTCGTAACTAAGCTGGTGCCTTATTTAGGATTGTGAAAATGTGAGATTGTGATCTTACAGAACACATCAAATATGGAGCCAAGATTGGGAGACTGCATACAACACTGCATTCATAAAATAACACACGAAGAACGTTGAAACATATGCAAGAGGAAATTAACCACAACCAACCGATTCAATTTTCACCCAAGGAAGTTACGTTCGTAGCACGATCCTGTCCGTCATGTAATTACCACACACTGGTATACTAAATTCATACTAACTCTCTGTGAAATCTTCCCGAAAACAATAGCTGAGGGCTACTTTGATGATTACACCACATGCTACACGTGCTCAACTTGGTTTACACAAAGCGTGTAACTCCACAATAATTTTGATAATTAAAATAAATTAGATCGAAAAGCAATTTACAAAAGAAAAACCTTGAACTGGTTACTATCGTCTTACTATTAACCTGATAGGTCAAACAATTGTATAAGCACGTGGTACTGGTCTCACAAAGTACACCCTATGTGGGTTGAACATAAAGAAAAGTTGCTATATTGAAAAATATTGTCAAGACGAGACGTTATAATCTCACGCACATTTTCAATTAAGATTGGTGATCTTAGTTACAGTTACTGATCAACATGTGGTTCCACTTTACTCACAAGTAGTGACAAAGCAACTACCGGAATATATTCAGAACTTCACACTCGAATTACACTGTGTAGCAATTTAAGATAACATTAGATATTTTAGAGCTAAACCTGAAATAAAGGTGATTAAATTTTCAGTTAGGCTGAACTTAAGAAATCCATTGTCCTACGGACATAGCAGACACGCGCTTAGCCGGAGATCTTACCACTTCAGACGCTCGCTGTGGACAGACTCACCTGCTCCCTTCCTGAGGGTGGCTCTCAAATACAAACGGAAGTGGCCAGAGGGGCAGCTTCCTATACAAACATGACAAGGGACGGACAGGACCATACTAAGGATAGAAACCTCTCTGCTTTTAGAAAGCGTAGCTACCTGTTCCGACGTTGGTCCTACTGTTCTCTAGCAGACAGGCTTGTCTGCTACACTCAAGCATGCAACTAGAAATACATTTGTTCATTCATCCTCTCACACAGAAGGGAAGGGGGATGGCAGTATCTTATCATATACAGTATATAAAAGAAAGCGGATGTAGGTTCCGTATGAGACTGTGTGACATGAATTACATATAAACTGTGTTTTAAAGTGTAGTAGTGTGACAGCTCTTTCTTGTTTATGTGTAAAAGTAAGACGTTTCACAGCTCAGTCTCCTCCCAGATAGTCAGAAACACCACAGTAAATTTAGAAGAGGAATTTACGCCGTAAATGACAACATATTTAAGAAAGTAACATGAAAGGAATCCAACAGAGACCTTTCATAACCCCAACGCTACGGGAAAAGACTGTGCAGGGAATTTTCTGGCCATGCTAGGACATTCCCACGCAGGCTTCTCACACCCAACTTAAACCAAAAATGTAAAGAAAAGGCAAAAGGTCACCAGCTACTTGCTAAAACACAATAATTTCAACACATCTTTAGAATCTACCAATTTCAGAGAGAAAAAAAAAAAACAATCTGTAACACCTATTTAAAAGATAGTGTAGAACTAATTCGGTCAGCAAGTAAAAACAATGGTCCCTGTGTCATTAATACGAAAACAATTTCTGGTTGTTACCCTTATGGAGTTCACCAGTATTTGCTCATTGCAAGAGCCAACTGATCACAGGGAAATTTATGACTGTTTATTAACAAGTAAAATTTATGAAAATAGCAAAGGAACCACAGCAATTTAAAAAAAAACCATGAAAATAACGTCAGTATTATATAGCAGAACATTACAATGCACAATCCGCAAAAGCAAAAAAATGATAAGAGAAAAAAACATGTTTTACGAAGTTGTTATCGCAAAAAAATTCTATATCTTATAAAACTAATAATTTGTAGAACTAAAAAAACTTTGTGGCACTAATTTAATCACTCTATTTCAGTTAGTTAGCAAACAATGACCACTGTGTCATTATACTGAAACTACAATTAATTATGTGATTGTTACCCTTATGGGGTTCCTCACTATAAATATGCCCCATGCAAAGGCTAATCGATCACAGTCCAATGAGAATGAATAGCTATCTGACTGATAAACGAAGCAATGCCACAGGAATGAATTTACGAAAATAAATATCACAAATCTAATACATCACACAAGAACAAACATTGATCAATAAAACAGCTCTGAAAGTACAATAGTCAACGTCTAAAAAAAAACACCAATAAATAAAACACCTGCAAAATACAAGAGTCAAAGTCTAAAAAAAACAATAAACAGAACACCTGCAAAATACAAGAGTCAGTCTAATAAACACCTATAAATCGAACCCCTGCAAAACACACGAGTCAAAGTTTCTCTGACAGAAACACACGTATATGCATTGAACTAAGAACCGTATAATCACTGTTCACTGACACACTCAGTAGTTCCACTGTTCTGAGGCACACTATAAGGGGAGGGGGGGGTTCGTCGCCGCAGCTGTCAGTAGGGATTTTTGTCCATCTGTTGCGTGCAATCCCGCCGTCTCTGCCCTCTCATGAAGTTTCTCTTGGTGGCCCGTGTCACGTACATCTCGATTTGGTTCCATGTTTGTGTTGTCAAATTCGTGCGGTATCCTCGTTTGACACGCCAGGTTGATATTCCTGGGCAAGGATGACACTTAATGGCTCTTCTTTGTGCCACCCTTAGCTACCAGAGAACATCGAACTATGATTTGCTGTCGCTTGACAGTGGGCATCCGTCAGGAAATGTCGATAGGCGTCGTTGACGTCTGCAAGTTTCTCTGGACAGTACGTGTCAAAAGGCTCCACGCCCCTTTATCCCCTGTCTTCGGTCGTTTCACCGCGGCCGTCTCGTCACGGTCGCGTGCGTGTGGTGCGTTGCCAGCAGATGCATTTCCGCGCGGTGGACCGCTCGGCCATCTCAGGCCATCGCCTCCACGAAGGGTCGCACTGGTGCGGCCAGCCATTAGCTCCAGGCGCAAGGGAAAGTGTTTGCCACGAACCCTTCTTTTGTGGTCGACCGCGCTCCCGAAGTGGCCCGGCTGACATTGTGTCCTGCTAGGAAACCTGCCAGTTTACAACTAGCCCTCCTCCTCACTGCTCCCGCTGTCTCGTAAGAGTTTAGCCGGTTCGCTTTCACGTTCTCAACTGCATTCACAGAAATTGTTCATCATAGTTATGTGATTACAAAATGTCATACATAATACCACTTAGTACTGTCTTTCACAATTTTTAAGAACAAAAGTGAGACTTAATTTTTTTTAATAAAAAAGTTAGATGAATCGACAATATAAAAATAAAAGTTAAATGACTTGACAACATAAAAAATAAAAGTGAAATGACTTGACAGTATAAAAATAAAAATTAAACGAACTGACAATATAATACCTAAATCCACATCACTAATGTGGTTCACTTGCGTTTTAAGAAATCAAATGCTACTTATTAATTCACTAAAATGAATAGGATTATGCCTTGTGGACGTATAGGTCAGGACAGCATAGGGTTCAAATGTTATTTACACACACACATGCACACCTGTTGACTATTCTACAAACTAACTACCCATAAACATGAATTACTCAAAATTCTACTTCAATCCACTACTAGTTAATCCAACAGGCTACTTCAATGCTACTTAAACACCGTGTTTATACCACTACAACATTGTTCTAATTCGTCCTCTTTTTGACGCTCGTGGCATATGTCTTGTCACATGATACATATGGAGGAACTTTCCTTAAACATACATAGTAAAAAGAACAATGGTTATTTACACGCCAAAACATTTATATCAGTTGACACACCTGATAAGAGACTCGCAGTTATACATTTATCATACTCATATATTCAAACATAAAACAGTAAGACAATTTCCTGTAAAATTACGTTATCACAAGAATTAATCACACAGATGACTCTGAGAACGGTAAAAAATTTTTTTATCCTACAGGTTATATTACATTTTCTTACCCATTTTGCTCCAATTTCGTTCCTTCTTTAAGTTACCTTTCGCTTCTAAATCAGTTATTTCGCCTGTGGTGGTTATTCTGGATTCATTTCTCATGAATGGCAAAATTGTAGTCTCTTCTATTCTGTAAAACAGTTTCATCTTAACATATTGAACTTACAACAGACACAAAATATCCGAATCCTCCTGTAGTTTAAATGACAAATGTTTTGCTTCATCCTTATTACCTTAAACCAAGCTTTCCTTCGGTCTCATAATCAAAATTATTTAATCTTCCTCTACCTTTGAGAGGGAAATTTCCTCAGTACAAATCATATAGGCTGCAGTGCATCCCGCACCAGCGAAAACAGTAAGCTGTAATGCTCACAGCATCAGCAAAACACATAAATGTCGCTTTTCTAGGACAAGTATTAACGCAGAATAATTTTTCAGGCTTTGGCTCAACATCAATCAAGACTACCGAAAGGATCCATATTTCTGTTCCATTCTCCATTTACTGAAAAAACTGCTCGTATTTGACTACCACAATAATATTTCAGGGCCACGTAAATTACACAAACCACAATTCTTCTTTCACCTTGAATGGAATCAATATACTGACGAAATTCACAGACAGCGCTTTACATACTCAGCTATAAAGAACAAAAAAGACATGTATCATCAATATTAACATATCATCGCATATTGGGAGCCAATGGTTAAACAATCGTATTATCGCATCCTGTTTTCAAGATTCTAAACTTACTAATTCCTTTCTCAGAGTTCTCCTATCTTAAAATATTCATACAGCACGCATAATATAGTAAGAGATCCTCATTTATACTGACAGATATAGAATAGTAATAGATAGATAGTAGCACTGAAAGCAGAAAATCGGAAACAAGGCTACTAACAGCTGGGGACCTGGGTTTGCCAGACCCATAATACCCACAGGTCGGATATTCCCCTGGGTTTTCCATTAATTCAACACAGATCTTGCTTCTCTCACGAGCGACTCTTTTCAATTTACACAAGAAAACCATAAACATCATTTCACTCGTTCACAAAGAAACCTTTTATCTTCACATTTGAACCATCCTAAATCCTAATTGCACAAGGAAAGAAAAAAAACTAAAAACATCACTTCAATCAATCACATAGAATCATCTTTATCATTATTTTTACCAACATATTATTCGAAATGCATTTATTACAAATGTAAACTAATCGATTGTTTCTCTTCACCGTCCTCTCTACTCCTCACTGTCCTTTCTACTCATTTGCCATTTCGCACATTTGTTCCGATTGGGCGCCTTCTGCGCTGATCGTTTGTCATTGCCGGTTTTGTTCATTTCCATTTGCTGGATTATGTCTAGGGTTAGCCGGCCGAATTTCAACATCATGAGGTGCTCCGCCTACAGTCCTATTCCCACCGTATTCATCATAGTATCGATTCTGGTTGCCGTACCTGTAGCGTTCACGATCTTGTCCACGTCCTCGATCATTTCCGTTGTTCCACCTGTGTTCGCGACTGTTACCCCAGTTTCTATACGGCCGGTCCTGATTATTGTTCCGTTCGCGTCTCGACGACCAGTCACGCTGTTGATTAGTACTACGGCCACAACTGCGATCGCGCTGCTGTGCCCCGTAATAACTTTGTGCCTGATTAGGCGGGCATTCTGCTGTATTATATTCTAACTCTTGGAGAAGTGTCTTAAACGTTTCCACGTCCTCTTTGCATCGTCCCGCAAGAATGACGTGGCGCAAGTGAATCGGCAATTTGGTGATGCATATCCTAATTAGTTCTGCAGGCCCGTATGGGCCGTATAGAAATTGATTTGCCTGCAGCATGTGGTCGAATAGGCGTGCTGGGCTGCCGAAACCAGACTGGTTCAAATTTGGCAGCATAATTATGCCATGCTTAAAAATCAAATCCCCGCATTTCCTCCCGGCGAGGCCCTTGAATGTTTCTATTTTTCTCATGTCTGCCCCTCAAAATACATTCTTCCCTGTCGTCAAAATCTCCTTCGTGGCCGGAGTCCCTCTCTGCACTGTTCGTACGGCTATTTTTAGTGCTATTGGCGAGTTCGTAATCACACGCCATGCGGTTTTCCAGATGCGCCACGTGTTCTTGTAATTCGCCTGTTACAGCTTTGTGCCGCCTTTTCACTTCGAACTGTCCCTTCCGAAATCTAAGAAGCGAACGCACTTCTTCGGTTTCTGCGGCCGCTACCTGTGTAGTATTGTTATTGCTCTCCGTCACCTTCATCGTGCCTATGATGTCCGCTAATGCTGCAATCTTATCATGTATTTGTCTGTTGTCCTCCGCCCCAGTCTGCTTCAATTGTTCTACTTGCCGTTCCAGTGCGTGAATCGCTTGACTGTTGTCCGCTACTGTGTTGCTAACGGACGTGGGACAATGCGTTTCCGCCTCATGGACCCTCGAGAGTACCTGGTGGTGTTCTCTTTGGCATTCTTCTCTCAGCGCTTGGAAATTCCTAAGTAGCTGTTCTTCAATCTCTTTAGGTTCCGCATCGCGACTCCGCTTGCCCTGTTCTAAGGCTTGCAGACGGTCATCGATTTGTTCAAATGTACGGCCTAATTCTTTCATAATATCACTTTTTATTTCACTTGCCAGATTGTTTATTCTTTGTGAGATATCATCGGACACTCTCTGCATCGACTTGTCGACTTTATTTGTCTGCTGGATTAGTTTTTCGTCTATTTGTTGGCCTAGCTCGCGGATCCATTTTTTCAGATTTCTGCGTCATTTGTTTGCCTAGCTCTCGGATCGATTTTTCGGATGATTCTTATTGTTCTCGGAACGATTTTTCTGATTTCTGCGTCATTTGTTTGCCTAGCTCTCGGATCGCTTTTTCAGATTTCTGCGTCATTTGTTCGCATAGCTTGCGGATCGATTTTTCAGATTTCTCTGCATTTTCTTTATTTTGTTGCAATAAGGCTTTCATGAGTTCTGCCAAATCAATTTGGTTAGTTGGAGGCAAATTAATTTCTGGCTCTGATGTGAGCCCGTTCGTCCTGTTTTGCATTTCCTCTGAAGTATTCCCCAATGCATTTTCGGAACCGTCCGACGCGTTAATATTCGAAATCAAATTACCCCCTTGGTCCATGTTGCTTAAGTTGTTGGACCGCCTACTCTTAGCTTGGTTACCTGTCTGCATTAGTTCAATTTATACCCGGTACACAACACGCTAATCAGAATAAACGCATCCCCCAAAAATTACGACAGTCACACGAAAGGTACCCAACCTAGTATGCACTTTTTCACACGCAAAACAAATTTTTATCTTTGATCGAAGTCAGTGCAATTTACAAGCAAGAAGAAAAACACATACATATAAAACACACAAATATAGAAAACAAAACAAGACAAACAACACAACGCCGCTCAACAACGCCGTGAATCTTTGGAAAGTCTGCTCAGAAACAACGCAGAAGTTCTACGAGCGCTGCAGGGAAAAAAAATTAAGATTATACAACGCTCGCAATCTAACGTTTCAGAGATTCCAGAGTCTAGCGGAATCACAGAGCAGGGTCGCCATGTGTAACGTTGTTGCTTTGATTTGTTCTGAAAGCGGTGCTGATAGACAATAAAAGCGATTTAAAAGCTGTGAGCTGTCTGAGGAAGTTAACCTTGCATTACTGCGCAACTGTTTCACCAGGTATCCAGTCTAGCTTACCAAATTCCCAACCAGACTAACATTAATTATAATCTTTTAATAGTCATACGACAACCGGTGATATATATATATATATATATATATATATATATATATATATATATATATATATATATAAAGCAGAATTTAAATAAAAAGAAATAAATCAGTTTATATTTGGAAATTTATTTTAACATTGATCATTGAAATTTCAGCATATTAAACTTGAGTCGTAACTAAGCTGGTGCCTTATTTAGGATTGTGAAAATGTGAGATTGTAATCTTACAGAACACATCAAATATGGAGCCAAGATTGGGAGACTGCATACAACACTGCATTCATAAAATAACACATGAAGAACGTTGAAACATATGCAAGAGGAAATTAACCACAACCAACCGATTCAATTTTCACCCAAAGAAGTTACGTTCGTAGCACAATCCTGTCCGTCATGTAATTACCACACACTGGTATACTAAATTCATACTAACTCTCTGTGAAATCTTCCCGAAAAGAATAGCTGAGGGCTACTTTGATGATTACACCACATGCTACATGTGGTCAACTTGGTTTACACAAAGCGTGTAACTCCACAATAATTTTGATAATTAAAATAAATTAGATCGAAAAGCAATTTACAAAAGAAAAACCTTGAACTGGTTACTATCGTCTTACTATTAACCTGATAGGTCAAACAATTGTATAAGCACGTGGTACCGGCCTCACAAAGTACACCCCACGTGGGTTGAACATAAAGAAAAGTTGCTATATTGAAAAATATTGTCAAGACGAGACGTTATAATCTCACACACATTTGCAATTAAGATTGATGATCTTAGTTAGAGTTACTGATCAACACGTGGTTCCACTTTACTCACAAAGTAATGACAAAGCAACTACCGGAATATATTCTGAACTTCACACTCGAATTACACTGCGTAGCAATTTAAGATAACATTAGATATTTTAGAGCTAAACCTGAAATAAAGGTGATTAAATTTTCAGTTAGGCTGCACTTAAGAAATCCATTGTCCTACGGACTTAGCAGACACGTGCTTAGCCGGAGATCTTACCACTTCAGACGCTCGCCGCGGACAGACTGACTTGGTCCCTTCCTGAGGGTGGCTCACAAATACAAACGGAAGTGGCCAGAGGGGCAGCTTCCTATACTAACATGACAAGGGACGGACAGGACCATACTAAGAATAGAAACCTCTCTGCTTTTAGAACGCGTAGCTACCAGTTCCGACGTTGGTCCTACGGTTCTCTAGCAGACAGGCTTGTCTGCTACCCTCAAGCATGCAACTAGAAATACATTTGCTCATTCATCCTCTCACACAGAAGGGAAGGGGGATGACAGTATCTTATCATATACAGTATATAAAAGAAAGCGGATGTAGGTTCCGTATGAGACTGTCTGACATGAATTACATATAAACTGTGTTTTAAAGTGTAGTAGTGTGACAGCTCGTTCTTGTTTATGTGTAAAAGTAAGACGTTTCACAGCTCAGTCTCCTCCCAGATAGAAACACCACAGTAAATTTAGAAGAGGAATTTATGCCGTAAATGACAACATATTTAAGAAAGTAACATGAAAGGAATCCAACAGAGACCTTTCAATGGATTCTCTGTACTAGTAGGTGACCTCCATGTGTTCCCAAGCTACTCCATCAACATCCTCAACACACCGTCTCATGGATGCAGGCTGGTGGAGGCAGTATTATGCTATAGTGGACACTAATCTGGGTTTTCATGGGTCCTGTGGCACTGTCGAAGGTATTATGACAGATGTGGATTGCATGTTTAGTGCTGTGGACCACCTATATCCCTTCACGCTTAATGTCTTCCCGGATGGGAACAACATCTTCCACCAGGATAACTGTCTGTGTTACAAGGCCAGAATCATACTGCAGTGGTTTGAGAAGCATGATTGTGAACTCATTTTGAGCATGAGCTCGATGGAATATATTTGGGATGCTATCGGTCAAATCCATGCCACGCACAATCGCTGATGTATGCGCTCCAAAGGGAGATCAAGACACTATTGAACAGCTGGTCATAATGCTTTGGCCCATCAGTGCAATTACAGGTGTAAGCTTCACTGGGTATTCTGTGTATTTTCGTTGAAATGAAATGTGCGTGTAGCACTGTTGGCCGGAAGTACCATTCTGGGAAGTTCGGCCAACAGGCGCAAGTATTTGTTTTTATTCGACGCCACTTTCGCGACCTGCGCATCGAAGATGATGAAATAATTTTGAGGGCAACCCACGCGCACCCAGTGTCCAGTGGAGAAAATCCCCGACCCGGCCAGGAATCGAATACAGAGCCTCTTGATCGAGAGTCAGCATCGCGAAGCACGAGACCATGAGCTGCTGACTGTATTGTTGAACACGGGCAGCGAAGAAACGGAATAGACTGACGAAGGTGAGAAATTGAATTATTTTCTCATTAACAGTGTCTACTTTATGAAACGGGTCACACGCCTCAACGCCTGACCCATTTCAGCTCTTCTTCATTCATGTTTCACCTCGTGCATGGCGTTTTGTAACTACATTTATCACATTCAGCACTGATAACTCTGGTCTTCAGATGAACTGGCGATTATATTGTAAATTTAAAGAATAATTACACATTAATGAAGCATCTCAGAGGTACATACTGTATATATACATCATTTTAAACCCCATACATTACAGTTTAGGAAATACGCTTGGTTTTATATACAGTGTGTCCCATTTATCTTCACCATCCTAAATAACTGTTTGTCCACATGGAAATTACAAAATGTTTCAAGCAAATGTTCTTTAGCCGTCAGGGAGACATCAATCGGCATGATTGCCTTTGATGTAGCTTTGTTTTTTACAAAGATATGAACAACGATATAACTTTTTTAAATGATACCCTGTACTTTTATTCGGTAATTCAATTCCCTTCCTAAAGACCTATTCAAAAATGTATCACAGTGTAACATTCACTGAAACACAACGTTATTAATTATATAACACAACATTGGCGTTGACGCTCCCAGCGCTTAGTGGAGGTACTCGAGGTAATGGAACACATCCACGTGCTGACGTTGACAGAGGACATAAGTAGAATGCACACCCGTCATTCCGTCAACCAACGTCGGTTGGAGAGTTGTGTGAGTAGAATGCACGCGAATGAAGAGAAGGTAGAAATGCTACTCATCCGTGGGGAATGTAAGTTAGCAGAACAGTAATTGCAATACTGTTTTATTATGTACAGGTACATTTAGTACAGTAGTAGTACCTTATACATATATATATATATATATATATATATATATATATATATATATATATATATCTGTGTGTGTGTGTTGGCATTAGTACTGACATACAGGGTGATTCAAAAAGAATACCACAACTTTAGGAATTTAAAACTCTGCAACGACAAAAGGCAGGGCTAAGCACTATCTGTCGGCGAATTAAGGGAGCTATAAGTTTCATTTAGTTGTACATTTGTTCGCTTGAGGCGCTGTTGACTAGGCGTCAGCGTCAGTTGATGCTAAGATGGCGACCGCTCAACAGAAAGATTTTTGTGTTATTGAGTACGGCAGAAGTGAATCGACGACAGTTGTTCAGCGTGCATTTCGAACGAAGTATGGTGTTAAACCTCCTGATAGGTGGTGTATTAAACGTTGGTATAAACCTGAACGTCAACTACCCGAGGCGATGGATCGGCCGCTAGGCAGCCCGTGACAGAGCACTTCATCACTGGCCTCCAAGAAGCCCTGATCTTACCCCTGCGATTTTTTTTTATGGGGGTATGTTAAGGATATGGTGTTTCGGCCACCTCTCCCAGCCACCATTGATGATTTGAAACGAGAAATAACAGCAGCTATCCAAACTGTTACGCCTGATATGCTACAGAGAGTGTGGAACGAGTTGGAGTATCGGGTTTATATTGCTCGAGTGTCTGGAGGGGGCCATATTGAACATCTCTGAACTTGTTTTTGAGTGAAAAAAACCTTTTTAAATACTCTTTGTAATGATGTATAACAGAAGGTTATATTATGTTTCTTTCATTAAATACACATTTTTAAAGTTGTGGTATTCTTTTTGAATCACCCTGTATTAGGGTTTCCAAGAACACGAAAAAATTCCCCCTCCTCCCTCGAAAAACTTTTACATTCGTTCACAAATAAAAATAAAAATATAACTTCACAACTGCATATTTACTTCACATTGTACGGCAAAAAATGATGACTTGTAATTCATACGTAATTTACACACGTGGTGGTACATGAAGTTAGACACTGCAGTCTTTGTACCAGTATCTGGTTTCTTTCATTATCCACTTGCCATTCTCTTTCTTTCCTTTCTCAAAGGAAACTTTACTGATGCGCGTGGCGTTTCCTTTGTTGTTCTGGAAGTTGACGACCAAAATTTCTATCTACACTGGTGGCTGGTGTTGCTTCCAATGATCGAATGTCTGCTCACGCAGCTAACAAGTCTATGCAAACTTCGTTTTAAAAATTCCACGAGAGATATCTTCTGCTCGGTAACATCCTTGTACAAAATAAAACCAATACAGCAGACATTAAGAGAACGTGAATGAAGCTTTTTTGCCACTTCATTGTTTTTCTTGCGAATGGGCAGTAGATGTGAAGCTGAATGACACAGTCTACACTAGTCTTGTCCACGTCAGATTACGATAATGTTTGGCTCTATTGTTCTTGTAAAATATTCTTTTGAACATACAGAAATCTCTTTGGTGGTTGCCTGATGTTTTGCGGAGAGCCAATGTATATCCCGTTATTTTTCCATTTGAGCCTGGAATATACACTTGTTTTATTATTTTTTAAAAAGGAAAAAAACTTCCTTGCTCTGAAGGTTGCTCGCAGGCCCTTTCTGGTAGTATCTTCTGATGTTCCTACAATGTGCAGTGCGGCCGAGCGGTTCTAGGCGCTTCAGTCTGGAACCGCGCGACCGCTACGGTCGCTGGTTCGAATCCTGCCTCGGGCATGGATGTGTGTGATGTCCTTAGGTTTAAGTAGTTCTAAGTTCTACGGGACTGATGACCTCAGATGTTAAGTCCCATAGTGCTCAGAGCCATTTGAACCTACAATGTGTTCAGTAAAGGCACACCTGTAAATCGATTCCTGCTGCATCTAGCGGATAAAATACGAACTGCTACGGCTGTCCTACAGTCGGAGTTGCATAGTACGTGGGGAAACACATTTCAGCGGATAAAAAGCTGTGCCCGTATGGGGTAAGGACGCCGTCCACACAGCCAATACACGGGCGCCCATATGGCGTACAGGCATAGTGTCGATACGGTTAACGGTCACTTGTAAACCATCTAAGATCACGGTTACTCCAGTTTCTGATCTTTTCTGTCCCAAGCACAAAGTTCATCAACAAATAAAAGGAATATTTCTGATAATAAGTGTCAGCACATGATCATGGGACTTTATCAAATGGCTCTGAGCACTATGGGACTTAACATCTGAGGTCACCAGTCCCCTAGAACTTAGAACTAGTTAAACCTAACTAACCTAAGGACATCACACACATCCATGCCCGAGGCAGGATTCGAACCTGCGACCGGGCTTTATCTGCTAGCTGGATTGCCCAGCACCTTGAGATGCAGGTTGAGCTGACTATTGCTGACGACAGGTACGGCCGACGCCCCCAGCAGCTGTTGTGCCTGTCAGCACACGTGGTCAGCAGGCTGCTGGTCGTGCTGTCTCCACACGTGCTGCCGCTCTTCATCCTGGCAGTATCCCTCGTGTCAGCTGCGGCTGGGCCTTTGACAGAATCTGTCTTGTCTGTTGGTAAGTGTTAAAAAGATAGATTCAACTTTCACAACAATCTCAGCAACAATCCAATGCAGTGAAATATTAAACCAGAACTCTTGTATGTGAGGTCCGCCAGTTATGCAAAACACCGTTTTTTCTCAGTACCCAAACATGTTTCTGCACCACTGTGCCATCATCAGTGCGTTTCCGTTTTATTTATTCTGCAATGTGAACATTTTTACTAAATGATTACAAAATTATGTGGATATTTAGTTCAAACAATAGTTCATTTCTTTTTGTTAATACCTTGGTGTGCGTGATTTTTCAGGACCACTTGTGTATTATTTATTACAGGTAGCTTGTCATCTGCAACCAAACTATGTTGATGAGAAATTTTGTTTGGTTGCAGATGACAAGCTACCTGTAATAAATAATACACGAGTGGTTCTGAAAAATCACGCACACCAAGTGTAAAGGCGATTAGAATAGGAAATCAGACACTTAAAGTAGTAGATGAGTTTTGCTATTTGGGGAGCAAAATAACTGATGATGGTCGAAGTAGAGAGAATATAAAATGTAGAATGGCAATGGCAAGGAAAGCCTTTTTGAAGAAGAGAAATTTGTTAATATCGAGTATAGATTTAAGTATCAGTAAGTCTTTTCTGAAAGTATTTGTATGGAGTGTAGCCGTGTATGAAATTGAAACATGGACGATAACTAGTTTATACACTCCTGGAAATTGAAATAAGAACACCGTGAATTCATTGTCCCAGGAAGGGGAAACTTTATTGACACATTCCTGGGGTCAGATACATCACATGATCACACTGACAGAACCACAGGCACATAGACACAGGCAACAGAGCATGCACAATGTTGGCACTAGTACAGTGTATATCCACCTTTCGCAGCAATGCAGGCTGCTATTCTCCCATGGAGACGATCGTAGAGATGCTGGATGTAGTCCTGTGGAACGGCTTGCCATGCCATTTCCACCTGGCACCTCAGTTGGACCAGCATTCGTGCTGGACGTGCAGACCGTGTCAGACGACGCTTCATCCAGTCCCAAACATGCTCAATGGGGGACAGATCTGGAGATCTTGCTGGCCAGGGTAGTTGACTTACACCTTCTAGAGCACGTTGGGTGGCACGGGATACATGCGGACGTGCATTGTCCTGTTGGAACAGCAAGTTCCCTTGCCGGTCTAGGAATGGTAGAACGATGGGTTCGATGACGGTTTGGATGTACCGTGCACTATTCAGTGTCCCCTCGACGATCACCAGTGGTGTACGGCCAGTGTAGGATTTCGCTCCCCACACCATGATGCCGGGTGTTGGCCCTGTGTGCCTCGGTCGTATGCAGTCCTGATTGTGGCGCTCACCTGCACGGCGCCAAACACGCATACGACCATCATTGGCACCAAGGCAGAAGCGACTCTCATCGCTGAAGACGACACGTCTCCATTCGTCCCTCCATTCACGCCTGTCGCGACACCACTGGAGGCGGGCTGCACGATGTTGGGGCGTGAGCGGAAGACGGCCTAACGGTGTGCGGGACCGTAGCCCAGCTTCATGGAGACGGTTGCGAATGGTCCTCGCCGATACCCCAGGAGCAACAGTGTCCCTAATTTGCTGGGAAGTGGCGGTGCGGTCCCCTACGGCACTGCGTGGGATCCTACGGTCTTGGCGTGCATCCGTGCGTCGCTGCGGTCCGGTCCCAGGTCGACGGGCACGTGCACCTTCCGCCGACCACTGGCGACAACATCGATGTACTGTGGAGACCTCACGCCCCACGTGTTGAGCAATTCGGCGGTACGTCCACCCGGCCTCCCGCATGCCCACTATACGCCCTCGCTCAAAGTCCGTCAACTGCACATCCGGTTCACGTCCACGCTGTCGCGGCATGCTACCAGTGTTAAAGACTGCGATGGAGCTCCGTATGCCACGGCAAACTGGCTGACACTGACGGCGGCGGTGCACAAATGCTGCGCAGCTAGCGCCATTCGACGGCCAACACCGCGGTTCCTGGTGTATCCGCTGTGCCGTGCGTGTGATCATTGCTTGTACAGCCCTGTCGCAGTGTCCGGAGCAAGTATGGTGGGTCTGACACACCGGTGTCAATGTGTTCTTTTTTCCATTTCCAGGAGTGTAGAATAGAAGCTTTCAAAATAATGTGCTACAGAAGAATTCTGAAGATTGGATGGGTAGTTCGTGTAACTAATGAGAAGGTACTGAATAGAATTGGGGAGAAGAGCAATATGTAGCACGACTTGACTAGAAGAAGGGATCAGTTTGTAGGACATGTTCTGTGGCATGAAGGGATCACCAATTTAGTATTGGAGGGCAGCGTGGAGGGTAAAGATTGTAGAGGGAGACCAAGAGATGAATACACTAAGCAGATTCAGAAGGATGTAGGCTGCAGAAGTTCCTTGGAGATGAAGAACCTTGCGCAGGATAGAGTATCATGGAGGGCTCCATCAAACCAGTCTCTGGACTGATGACCACATCAACAACAACACCATTCGTACTACAATGGAGTAGAAAAAGTGGCTTGGCCTAGCAAACACTGCTCGTTTACAGTTTTAGGCTTTCATTATAAGTTATTTACTGTGGAACCATACATAGTGCTATGCTGTCTGTCCTGCAATTGCAGTATAGAATATCCTCTGAAACATTTTTGAAGTGAAGTCTGTGTTATTTGATACGTAATACTGAAAGCATTTGAGGATGATTTCTCGTGTTTCAGGTTTGGAGCTGACTGATATCAAGCACCGCACTGCAGTCAACCGCTATGCGTGCTGCAGCATGGCCGTTGGAATGATGCTTGCTGGTCTGGTGCCTTGGGCGCTGCCCAATTGGAACTATTCCCTCTCGTTTGCTGCCCTCAGTTGTTTTATACTATTCTTCTTCTTCAGGTAATATACGCAAAATAAACGATACATGGGGATGTGTAAAGGTGCAATGAATAGAAAATTTTATGTTTTTGAGATGAATGAACAAAGGACGACGAAAATGTACAGCTTGTGTTTAGTCAGCGTGTCTTGTGCAAGAACAGAAGTTCACCACAGATTATTTTTGTGCGAGAAGCATGTACAGTAGAAAGGTGTGATGCGAAGCACATAGCGAGCTACTTAGAGCTTTCGAGTGTCTCATATCACTGACCAGTCGAGTGGTCCGTTGTTGTGTGTGTGTGTGTGTGTGTGTCGTGGGACATTGCTCGCAATTAATCAAGTGCAGGGTCTGAAGATCTGTTGGTGTTCGGTATTCCCAGACTGCTCCTACATACATCATCAGCCTTATAATGAGAGTTACATACATGTACTAGCCATGCTGCCATTCAGTGCACTTTGGCAGTTGAGCATGGGGTAGAATTAGAAAAGTCTGACTTAAACTCTGGTTTCAATTTCCTCCAGTCCAACTTAACGCCAAGGTAGCTAATTCTCACAGAAAAATGTTTGTGTAATGTGATTTATCTACACTGTTTGTGCTTGTACGTATATGTGTTTGTGCTTGTACATATATATATATATATATATATATATATGTGTGTGTGTGTGTGTGTGTGTGTGTGTGGGAGGGGACGCGGTGCGGTCTACTTGTAAACAGAATTAACTTCTACTTACTAAACTCACCATTTCTCCAACGAATGCCTGAGAGTTTTCAATCCTGTCTGTATGCCTAGATGGTGTTTGGTAATTTCCAGTACTGTGCCAGGGTAGCTATGTCATTGGTGTGGATGGCTGCTATCACATTGTCGTGGAGGCTTAACGCGTGGAACTCCAGTATATTGCCATGAGGTGCTCCCTCCTGTTTACCATGTAGTGTTGATTGTTTACCCCGAATCTCTTGAAGCCCCTGTGAGTGCGTGGCACATATGAACCTGTGCGGAATTCTAGCGAGTTTGCTCATAAAGCTGTTATGGCTAATACGTTCGGCGGTCAAGGAAAACAGTGCCTCTGATTCTTTTCTATTATTGTCGCGTGTTGTGCAGAGAAATTGTGTTGTGGCGAGGTGATTCTGGAATTGGAGTTTGTCTGGGCTCAGGACACTGATGCAGTGCCAGTGAGATGTTTCTGAATTATTTACTCAAGAACACTGCTGAAAGAGCACAGCCTGTAATTTTGTGGGATGGAGTCGTCTTTCCCTGACTTACTGAACATCAGGACCTTGCCCAGTTTCCAACGTGCAAGGAAATACCAATGTTTGAGGATAGCATTCTTGATGTTTGTAAAATATTATAATGATGTACTTACGAGCTGGGTTTGAATTCCATCTAGACCAGTTTCTTTCCTAGGATGGATCACTTGATAGTTACCATGATACGCCTTGTTTTACGATACTGTATGTTGGCAACCCTCGAACATCATATTTCTTGCACATATATTTGGCTACAGTATGTATAATATTTCTTTGTTAGCTGATAATTTTTATTACAATTACGATAGTTTTACAATTTGTAGTATGACATAATAAAAAAAGCATTAGAGCAGTGTTTTCTTTTCAGTACTACAGTGCTGTGTTTTATAATTAATCCCAGAGATGTTCAAATTCAAAAAATTTATTAAATTGATAATTTGTAGTCTCTGATTTAGTCTGCTCTGATGTACAACCGTTTCCTTTCTTTAAATAAAATTTGTACTGTTTGAACCTTTGTCAATATTTTGTGCTTGAGGTACTTCCATAATATGCAGACGATTAGCCCTAGCTCATGCTCTTTGGCGTTGTGGATCTCTTAACTTATAAAAACACTCTTATTTCACTTTCTGAGTTTTACTTTTCTCAAAGACAAAAACTGAATATTTGGTGAAGTACGTTGTTCATATAATTTAAGTTCTTCACGTTTGCAAGATAAAATATTTATTTTTAGATTTTGCAGTATTATAAACTCGGTAACAATGTTCTGCTTTCGTGATCCATGTTAAGTAAAACTAGAAACAAGCTTTAGGGACGAAACATAAACGGTAACTGAATATTGTAAAAGTTTATTGGATGAGGAATTTCGTTTTATGAAGACACCTTTGGAGTTCTGTTTTACCAAAACATGTTTCAACATTTTTTGTGCTATCTTCAGTGGGTTACTTTATTTTATTTCTTACATGAAGCTATTGAATATTTATGCTGCTACACAACCTACAACTTAGTATGGCGGCGAAAATACTGAGCAAGTTCGAAAAATCGCAGAAAATTCCTGTGAAATGGCAAAAGTGGTAGATATCAGCATGTTACCACACCACAAACAAAGGGGACAAAAATATCAAAGCCATGACAAGTTGCAGATTGTGTAGCAGACTCGCTGCTACCAACGTTAACATTCAATAGCTTCATGTGAGAAAGGAAACAAAATAATCCACTGAAGATAGCACAAAAAGCGGTGAAACATGTCTGGGTAAAACAAAACTCCAAAGGTAGCTTGCATAAAGAGGAATTCGTCACCCAACTTTCTTAGCAAGCACGGGAATAAGAAGAACTGCAACACCAAAAGGTGATCGTAAAAGTTCAATTCATACAACTTTTTTATACCTTTCTTTTTACATTTACATTAATAGTGGTCGAAAATAGTGTCTTCTAGCGGGCGCTGGTTTTCGGTAAAGGTGGTCGCTCTGGTCCCCGTCCTTTCAATATAAAACATAAAAATTTAATATTTTGTAATTATTTCACAAACTGTAATGGGTAAAAACCCTTTAATTGTATTTTAAAAGAAATATTTATCTTACAGATAGCAGTGTGACCGAAATGCAGTCGCACTATCTAGTCCATATGATTTCAAGTATCGTTTGTCTGATGTAGGCGTGAGGTGCCTAGGCAACAAGTGTGAAAGTCGTGTTTGATGGGCTAAAACTGTCCTGGAAGAATGTTACGCCTGGTCCCGGAGGGTTGGGAATCTAGCGTCACTTACTGGTACACCGTCCCATCAGATTAAACACACTTTGGCAGGCGGTGTCCAACCCAGTGGGTGTCTGATCCGATTGTGGGCCTCAGCGAGTATGTGTTTGTTCCACACGTCAATTCCGACTGGGGCGTTTACTGATAAGGTTTCCAGCAAAGGCATGCTGCGCTATGTTGAGCACTCTGCTTTTTATTGGCCCTGACTGGTGTAAACTCCGATTTCTCGATTTCTCAACTTCTGTCACCTCTATTACACTGTCTTGGTGGCCGTTTGTCGATCGGTTCTGTCAGTCTGTCGATCGGTACAACAGACAAAACATCTGATTATCTTAAACTGTCTGCGACGTTTCGGTAGCATATCAGTCACTAGCGCGATGTGTGTGTTCTTTTGATTGCTGAACATGAGCACTTCGAACCTATTATTATGCACACTGAGGAAAATTTTTGTAATTATCACACCAACAATCTGTCTATCATCACAGGACAAGAGTCACATTTAACTTTAACAATTTTCATATGACATTTATAGACCATTTGTTAAATAATTCCTATTATACCTTAATGGGTTATTTAGACAACATAGAACAACCGTTTGTAAAAATGTAACACATATTTATAATACAATACCCACTTCATTCTACAATATACTTTCTATAATACATATTCTTACTGGAAAATGTTGCATGCTGATCTGTGTGATAATAGTAATAATTTTTCTTCTTCCTCGTAGTTAGGGGACAACCAACTGGTTTTAACAACCGATTGTCCAGTCAACTTTTTTTTGTTCAGTCGTTTTTTTCAGTCAAACGAAACAACCAATAATTGAATGTAGTCTCTGCGACCATGTAAGCTTTATCACTGTTTTCACTCACTTTCAATGTCTGAGTTGTTTCACTTAATGTCAGGCAGCTGACTGACAAGTCTCTGATGGTTACATCAGCCATATTAATGTTTTCAGTCAGTCTCAGGGTTTGAGAGATTTTATGTGCATTCTTTTCGGTTATACATGAATCACAACTAGTTTTGCCAACTACTTTAGAGAAAAATAATTAATTTATCTCAAGGAAAGCTGAATAAAAAGTATATTTCTTAAAATGCAGCATTTTTAAAATCTATGTATTCATTTACTTAAATATGCATTTTTCGTCCTTCTGGTATTAAATATGGATATTTGGGTGGTTTTAATTGGCTAATGACTGGTGCTACAAGATAAATTTATGTTGGACCAAATGAAAAATCAATTTTTATTTTAATTTACTGAAACTCTATTTCCTCTGGTTTGCACCAATCATCCTATTTTGGTACATGCTAAAGTGACATGAACATAAAACATATACTTCAATTGTTGGAAGCTTTTTTTGCGACAAGTATTTGTTAATTTTATTCGTATTTTTAATTACTATAGGTTCAGACTATGAATCATCTTTGCGGAGGTTTTAAATCTCACTGACTTTGTCTTGAGGATCATTTTCTAATCAGTCATAAGGTTTATTCCATCCTCACACCACTGAGCATTTCGGAATTCTGATCCAAACACAGAGTTCACTATTAAGAAAATGCCTCTTCATAAACGTGGATGAAGAGCCAAACTAATAGTTAGTCAATGCACTCAATAAAAATCAGATGTCGGGATGACAACAACGGTGACGACAAGTGATAACAGAGTTGAGTCTACAATAATGGTTAAATAGTGGCATAACAATGGAATGTTCACACTCAAAATGCAATGCATTGCTTTCCAACAACCAACTGAATCGATTCCTTTGACTCAGTTGTTCCCATCACTACTTCCTCATCTGAATATACATTTTATTACTCAGGAATATCTACTCAGTTTTTCAGAGTTACAAAGATTCAAAGATTGAAGTGCATAGGAATAACGAAAATTGTAAGGTGTAAGGTGAATTGGAATATATATATATATATATATATATATATATATATATATATATATATATATATATATATATTCCAATTCACCTTACACCTTACAATTTTCGTTAATCCTATACACTTCAATCTTTGAATATGTGTGTGTCTCATAATGGAACATTCGTTTCCCTATTAAGCTTAATTTGTTTCGAGTATGAACATAGTAAAATACTAAAGAATATTGTGCACAATCGATAAATTATTGTTAAGCTCGAAATGTAACCATTTAAATGTCCGAATGTATAAGTAAAGTTTTCATTGTGTCTTTTCTTTGTATTAAGCTGACAGCTCTAATATTGTTGTAAAGCTGATAAGTGGACCAATATTCTACTACTACTACAACTACTACTGTGATTAATACTTACAGGAGACTTGTACTTTTTTTGTGACAGTTGGTTCCCCGAGTCTCCACGCTGGCTGGCGTGCAGGGGTCGCGAGCAGGAGGCGCTGGCTGTTCTGCGTCGCATAGCAGCCACCAACGGCTCCACGGTGCCCCCGTTCGCCTTACAGGTGATCCAGACCGTGGCCAAGAGCAAGACAGACAGGAGGGGCTTCCTCGGCATCTTCTCCAGCTGGAATGTCTTCAGGAACACAGTAATCCTCATTGTTGCCAGGTGACTTACCAAACAATTTTCCAACTCGTCATTGTTCTACTAGAACCTAGCAGCTTATGGGTGGTACACATTATCTGCAGCCTCTTCAAATTTCTAGTTCAAGGGGAAGGCGAAGGTGTCACGAAACTTGTGAAACCTTCGTAATTTCCTTGCAGTCTATTCAGAGCTAAAAATTACCAAAAATATGTTTTGTCACCAGGTGACAACTTCTAACTACAGTGCTGCATGTCTGATGTTTTCTCCAGTACCGTGGCGGTCGTGGAGTTACCAATGCACAAGCAATCTGCACTTTATTTATAGACTAATGCCTCCATACAGCAATACAGTTAGCAATGCCATGGTGCGGCCACTGTCACATGGACAGTATGTGAAGGTGGAATTCAGAAGCAGCACATCAGCAGCTGACAGCGCTGTATGTGATGTGTCAGCTTATAACGTATCTATACTGTACTGCGCATGTAAGGTTTCTATCGTGTCCACCCATTTGTCTAATACAGGGTGCCTAGGAAGCTGTGTTCTCGGATACCTAGACATCAACTCAAGCAAATCTTATTAATGGAGTTTACTACAGTAAATTAAATTGACAGTACTTAACCGTTGCCTTTGTCACAAAGAGATGTCGTAAGCAATTGGCGACACGTATATATATCGAAAGACATTGATTATTTGCAACTCCCATGCAAGCAATTTGTGTAGATCACAAGTCACAGCTAATCGTTCTGATCACGGCCCGTCTTCTAGCGGGGCTGTGGTTATGCAGAGTGGCGCTTATATTCTCATCATATAGGGGCTGCTCCTGTCATTGTGTCATCCTAGTGAGCATGCTATGGCTGATGTCGTCTCAGCCCTTCTTTGCTGTATCATTCTAGATTGACGTGCTGGTGCTTGATGTTACACCCGATCAGTTTTAATTCTGACATTTGCCTATAAGATTCCACTGTTGGTGGAAACAAGGTATCGAATCTGATGATCAATGCTTAGTGATAGAGTACAGACAGGTACAATCTGATTGCTATTGCAAGAGTGTTTATTACTATGTATACAATGATCGAACTGTAAAAAAGTGGTAATAAATTAAAATATCTTTGTAGTTAGCCATAATTTTAAATGCTATAATATGCTTTGAATGAATTTAAATTGCAGAATAAAACGGTCGCCAGCTCCAAAAATGAGCAAAATTTTTGACTGTAACGTCATTGAAATCACCTGAATATTGTGTGTCAAAGACAAAACAGCAACTTGACAAAATCCACCTGTGCTAGCTGACATGTGAAAAACAAGTGTGACATGAACACAAAAGATGTTAATTTGGAATGCAATGGTGTTAGTTACCATAGTGGTCACCAATAACAATCAATGACTAGTAAAATTTTATGAAAACTGTGCTATGTTTGTAAACATTCCCTTTTTGAACTCACCATTATTGTCTTGGTGATAATAGCCTAACAGTTTAGAATAATCTGACTGTGTGCAACTGATAAAGGCTGATCAGTTAATATTTGAATGGGAGTTGTTTTGTATCAACTCTAACAAAGTTAATTAGGATGTCAGGCAGCAATAATTGGTACATACTTTGTTCTTAAGGTTCCATATATTTTGTCTAAACAGCACGGATGACGCAGTTACTCCCTTCACCTGACAAAATAATAATAGTTAACTCATCACAGGCCGCCTATTAATATCGTCACACGCCAATATGCTTTTTGTAGCACTGACTGTGCAATCCTCACTGCAATCCAAATTGTTGGTACCCGGTGCGGTTATTTGTGTAATCACGGTACACAAATGAACACTTAAACATACCAACACGTCACTCAGTTAATGCCATTTCTGTATTTGCTGGAGGTCACGCTCACGGTGTTGGGTGACACACAGCTATTAAACAATGGTAAATGCGGTCGGCCGTCGTGCCGAAATCCGCCCTGCTCGTTTCGCAGTCAATAACTTACTGTTTCAGAGTCTCAACACTGACTACTTTCTGGTGCATTCGGGTCTCGACTATGGATAGTACCTACTGTTCTTCATACGTAAGCGGCAATTCACCCCTTACATCCCCACCTTCCCCCAAATGCCAAATGGACGTCTTTGAAACTGGAGATAGAAAAGAACATAGACAGAGTTAACAGTGATAGAAAGTGAATAAATATATACATTCAAGAACAATGAAATTTACAAACTGAATGGTAAATCTTCTGACTCCGGTTGTAAACTGCCCCTACAAAACAGATTACAGCTCAATTACAAACTATACGAATGACACAACTAAAAATTGTAATTTGTTGAAACAATACTATCACATATAGATTATAACAAAACGCCTCACTACCACAATTTATTAACTATACAACGCTGCATGTCTATTGAATCATATTGTAACAAAACTATTTTCATTTTGGTTCATCTCTGTGAGGTTTGCTATCCAAAATACAATGAAAATCCTACTATATTAGCACCACACATCACAGGAAACAACAATCTCTAATTAGACTAATACCTACTTAATACAAATGCAGATAAATGACAATAATTTCATCTCTACTCACAAATGTACACATAAATCTATCGTTAGAGTGGTCATCACAAGACAAATCTCTAAAGAAATGTCTTTCTCATTTGTTACAAATTGTGTTTCCTGCTTTTGAGCGTCTGTTATTCCCACAGTTCATAGAATGCTCCATGTCTAGGTCATTTTAATACACTCTACAATATTCTAAACACTAATACTTCTCACACTATAAAGGATAACTATGTCTCAGTTCTTACATGCAATTCATCCCTTAAATATGGTTAAGTCTTTTGTCATCATGAAAACCAATAATCCAGAATAGAAACAAATATAGTAAATAAAAAGACAACAACTCACACTTGAACACAAGTTCTCAAGATCTTTATTCTCCAAACACACATAATAACCAAAATCATCCTTACACACTTATGTTTGTGGCTGTCTAGGCCCTACTTCATCGTCCTGATTACTTCTCTCCTTCAGATTGCCCCAATCTTCACATGGATAGTAGCTCTTTATATTTTCAATATGTTCCTTGCCATGCACTCCATCGGTTTGAGCATATTCCAACTCCAAAGTATTGTGGTGTTCGATCTTGATAATTTTATATGGTACCTCATATACATGGTTAAATTTATGTATTTCAAAATCTGTCTTCTTGGATTTAGCATGCACTTTCACCAACACTAGGTCTCCTACCCTGTAGCTTACAGGTTTCGCCGATTTATCATGTCTTTCCTGTCTCCTTTTCACATTCTCTCTCATGGTTCATTTCTACTAGTTCAAGTTTCCTTTCCAAAATTAGGTTATCTTCTTGTGGATATTCCACCAACTCACAAAAAACAGTCAGGTTCCTGATTAAGTAAGATTTCGCACGGTGTAAATCCTTTGTCCGCAGCTCGTGGTCGTGCGGTAGCGTTCTCGCTTCCCACGCCCGGGTTCCCAGGTTCGATTCCCGGCGGGGTCAGGGATTTTCTCTGCCTCGTGATGACTGGGTGTTGTGTGATGTCCTTAGGTTAGTTAGGTTTAAGTAGTTCTAAGTTCTAGGGGACTGATGACCATAGATGTTAAGTCCCATAGTGCTCAGAGCCATTTGAACCATTTTTTAAAATCCTTTCGAATCATGTGTTAGGTGGTTCCAAGTACACTCGAATTCTTCCAGGTATTCCTTCCAAGTACCGTGTTTCTTGTGACAATAGGTCAGAGACAAACGATTTAACTCCATTATCCGTTCGGCCTGGTTCGAAACCAGTTTGTATCTACAGGTGGCGATCTGTTCTATTTGTTGCCTATTCAACATTTCTCCCCACTTCTTGTATCGGAATTGGGATCCATTATCACGTAGGATTCGTTTCAGTGTACATACATTGCTAAAGTGATCTTTTTCGAACTTATAAATGATAACCTTGCTGGTTGCTTTCTTTAATGGATAAAACTTCACAAATTTAGATGCTAATTTTTCTGCAACTAGAATTTGCCACAGGCAAGGGACTGAACAGGTCCACTGCCACGATGTCTCTAATTGATTCTGGTATGACTGGATGCATGTAACCTTTATGTTGAACAGTGGCAGTTTTAGTTTTCTGACAGGTGTCACAAGTGCTCAGCAACTTGTGTTTATGCGTATATGTTGAAGATTCTGTCCAATTTCCGTTTCTCAAGGCATTTCTTACGTCCATAATGGGCATTGCTATAATGTGTGTACCAGATTAACATGTCTATTATATGCTCTGGTATACATAGTCTCCAGCTCTCTTCATCCTCTATTTTTCTCTTGTAGTGTGTTCCCTGGTGGATATAACAGTATATCCTAATCTTTTCTTTACCAGCACATCTATACTTATTCTTGATCAATTTCAGTTTTTCGTCGTGGTTCTGCTCTCTACATATCTTCCTCAAGAACCTCTTCACAAAATCTTCATGCTGTACTCCCTTCACTAAATTTACCTGAACTTCTCCGTCTTCTGGTCCTCTCACACCTGTTCCCCAAGAATCGAGTGGCTGCCTTAATAATGCATCAGGTACGGTACATGACTTACCTGGCTTGTATATCACTTTGCATTCATGATCTTGCGATGCAATTTTATCAAGCAGCTGTGTTTCAGTTTACTTGTGATTAAGAATGTTAGGGCTTTGTGGACCGTGACCACCTTTCCATGTCATCCTGTTAGATAATAACGAAATCGCTTAAAAACCCACACAATAGACAGTGCCCCTTCCTCCGTACTGCTGTATCTCCTTTTCCATGCATTCAAGCTTCTGCTTTATAACCTCGGTCTCTCCTTCTTTCTCGATCTGGTTTAAATCTATGCCTAGCCCATAATCTGAGCTACCCACTCCCAAATGAAAGTCTCTAGAGAAATCAGGATGGCATAAGATATCTGCATTACACAATGCTTCTTTAATCCTTTCAAATTCTTCTTGACATTCATCATTCCAATGCCAGGTCATTTTGGCTTTAGTAAGTGTTCTCAATTTGGGGGCAGTGAGTACAGGTTCTTTCAGGAATTTTCGATAGAACTCACAGACACCGACGAATGCTCTCAGTTGCCTTTTTTTAAGATCTGGAAATTGCCTAATTGTCTCAAGTTTACTTGGATCAGGATAAATACCCTCTTCCGTAATTATGAAGCCAAGAATTTTATCTGGCATTTACCAGATTCTGACTTACCCAAGTTTGCTGTTACCCCAGCTTTCTCAAACGCCTGCAAGACTCCCTCAAGTGGCTCTAAATGTTCTTCCCATGTCTCAGTTGCAATTAATATATGATCTACGTTAACAGTAAACTTCTTAAGTAATTCTTCACCCAAAATATTGTCCAATGCTGTAACAAATTCCAAGACTGATACATTAAGCCCAAATGGCTTGGAAAATATACCTCAGAGAACGGATGGATAGTGCAGGGGGAGGCGTGTTTATAGCGATAAAAAGTGCAATAGTATCAAAGGAAATTGACGGAGGTCCAAAATGTGAAATACTTTGGGTGAAAGTAACGGTTAAAGCAGGCTCAAACATGGCAATTCGATGTCTCTATAGGCCCTCTGGCGCAGCAGCTGTTGTGGCAGAACACCTGAAGGAAAATTTGGAAAATATTTCGAGTAGCTTTCCCGACCATGTTATAGTTTTGGGTGGAGATTTTAATTTACCAGATATATACTAGGAGAATCAAACGTTTATAACAGGTGGCAGGGACAAAGAATCCAGTAAAATTTTTTAAGTGCATTATCTGAATACTAACTTGAGCAGTTAAACAGAGAACCGACTCGTGGCGCTAACATATTAGACCTTCTGGTGACAAACAGACCCAAACTATTTGTAACAGTTAATGCAGAACAGGGAAACAGCTATCATAAAGCGGTTTCAGCATCGGTGATTTCAGTCATAAATAGAACTATTAAAAAAGGTAGGAAGATTTTTCTATTTAGCAAAAGTGACAAAAAGCAGATTTCAGAGTACTTGATGGCTCAACACAGAAGTTCTATCTCAAGTACAGATGTACAGATAGTGCTGAGGATCAGTGGACAAAGTTCATAACCATCGTACAGTATGCATTAGATGAGTATGCGCCAAGCAAGATCGTAAGAGATAGAAAAGAGTCACCATAGTACAACAACCGAGTCAGAAAACTGCTTCAGAAGCAAAGGGAACTTCACAGAAAACCTAAACATAGCCAAAGCCTTGCAGACAAACGAAAATTACACAAAGAAAAATGTAGTGTGAGGAGGGTTATGCGAGAGGCGTTCAACGAATTCAAAAGTAAAGTTCTATGTACTGACTTGGCAGAAAATCCTACGAAATTTTGGTCTTACGTCAATGTGGTAGGTGGATCAAAACAAAATGTCCAGACACTCTGTGACCAAAGTGGTACTGAAACAGAGGATGACAGACTAAAGGCCGAAATACTAAATGTCTTTTTCCAAAGCCGTTTCACAGAGGAAGACTGCACTGTAGTTCCTTCTCTAGATTGTCACACAGATGACAGAATGGTAGATACCAAAATAGACGAAAGAGGGATAGAAAAACAATTAAAATCGCTCAAAAGAGGAAAGGCCGCTGGACCTGATGGGATACCAGTTTGATTTTACTCACAGTACGCAAAGGAACTTGCCTCTCTTCTTGCAGCGGTGTACCGTATGTCTCTAGAAGAGCATAGCGTTCCAAAAGATTGGAAAAGGGCATAGGTCATCCCCGTTTTCAAGAAGGGACGTCGAACAGATGTGCAAAACTATAGACCTATACCTATAACGTCGATTAGTTGTAGAATTTTGGAACACGTATTATGTTCGAGTATAATGACTTTTCTGGAGACTAGAAATCTACTCTGTAGGAATCAACATGGATTTAGAAAAAGACGATCGTGTGAAACTCAGCTCGCGCTATTCGTTCAGGAGACACAGAGGGCCACAGACACGGGTTCCCAGGTAGATGCCGTGTTTCGTGACTTCCTCAAGGCGTTTGATACAGTTCCCCACAGTCATTTAATGAACAAAGTAAGAGCATATGGGCTATCAGACCAATTGTTCCTAGATAACAGAATGCAGCCTGTCATTCTCAGTGGAGAGAAGTTTTCTGAAATAAGAATGATTTCAGGTGTGCCAAAGGGGAGTGTTGTAGGACCATTGCTATTCACAATATATATAAATTACCTTGTGAATAACATCAGAAGTTCACCAAGGCTTTTGCGGATGATGCTGTAGTATATTAAGAGGTTGTAACAATGAAAAATTGTATTGAAATTCTGGAGGATCTGCAACAAATTAACGCATGGTGCAGGGAATGGCAATTGAATCTAAATGTAGACAAGTGTAATGTCCTGCAAATACATAGAAAGAAAGATCCTTTTATCATTTAGCTACAATATAGCATGTCAGCAACTGGAAGCAGTTAATTACATAAATTATCTGGGAGTAGGCATTAGGAGTGATTTAAAATGGAATGACCATTTAAAATCAATTGTCAGTAAAGCAGATGCCAGACTGAGATTCATTGGAAGAATCCTAAGGAAATGCAGTCCGAAAACAAAGGAAGTATGTTACAGTACACTTGTTCGCCCACTGCTTGAATATTGCTCACCAGTGTGGGATCCGTACCAGATAGGGTTGATAGAATAGATAGAGAAGATCCAAAGGAGAGCAGTGCGCTTCGTTACAGGGTCATTTAGTAATCGTGATAGCATTACAGAAATAATAGATAAACTCCAGTGGAAGACTCTGCAAGAGAGACGCTCAGTAGCTTGGTACAGGCTTTTGTTTCGAGAACATACCTTCACGGAGGAGTCAAGGAGTATATTGCTCCCTTCAATGTATATCTCGCAAAGAGACCATGAGGATAAAATCAGAGAGATTAGAGCCCACACAGAGGCATACTGACAATCTTTATTTCCATGAACACTACGAGACGGGAATAGAAGGGAGAACCGATATGGTACTCAAGGTACCCTCCGCCACACACCGTCAGGTGGCTTGCGGAGTATGGATGTAGATGTAGATGGCTATACTCTAAAATGATATCTTCTGCCAGCTTACATGAAGGCAGTATACTGACATGACTCAGAGGTCAGAGGTATTTACCAGTATCCTGTGGGCAAGTCAATGCTATGAAGTATCTTTGCACCCCGAAACCTTTGAATTAATTCTTCTATCGTTTTTGGCTTGTCTTGATTTGGTTCAATGATTTTATTTACTGTATGTGCATCCAAAACTATTCTCACTTTCCCATCTTTCTTGTCTACCACAAATAATGGACTATTGTATTGGTCTCGGTTCTCTCAGTAACCCAAAGGTCAAGCATTCTTTGTATTTCCTCTTCTACTGCTTACCATTTAGCCTGAGGGATGCAGTATTGTTTTGAAAGGCTTGTGTTCCTTAATTTTCAATTTACATTCTACTCCTTTCATGATTCCTGGCCGCTGAGAGAAAACTTTCCTGTGCTTATGTGAGATCTCTGGTAACCTCTTCCGAATCTCTTCATCCAAATGTGTCACATATTCTAGTTTCTTGCCCATACCATCTTCACTAGGTTGATCTGCTTGTGCTAATCCCTTGTAGAATATCAATACTTGCTCATCATCCGGTTGTTCTTCTGTAGGCCCCACCGCATAACACAAATTCACTTGTCAGAACTGTTCTGACTTCTAACTTTCTACCAAGGTCAGTTCTCTCCTTCCTCCCTCCCATCCTTTTACACTCACTGTGCATTCATCGAAATTTATGATTGCTTCTACTTCATTTAGCCAGTCAATTCCTAAAATAAATCCCATGTTAAGACATGGTACCACCAAAAATGTCGCTTTATCTACTTCTCCCTCTACTTCAAACCCAGTCAACGCTTATTCCTTAATGGGCTTACTTTTGGCACCTACAGCATTTGCAATTTGGACACCATTTCCGGGAAAACTTCGTAAACTGGCGTTAGTATTTAGTACCTGTTCATATAGCTTTTGAGATATAGCACACTCGTCACTCCTGGTGTCAACTAAGACATCAACATCTAGCCCATACATCTTTATACTGACTACGATTGGACCTCATCAGGAGTGCAGTCTAGTTTACTTTTTCCTTTCCTCCTGATCTTAGGCCTCACTATTTCTTCGCTTGCCACCTTCTCTTTTATATTCCCTTGTATTTTCATCTCTTCTGGAAATGCCTTGGAACTGATTTCGATTTCCATGGCCCCTACTTCCATGATAGTCTCCTCTTCCTCAGTTGAACGATTGATTATTAAACTGATTCCATTGGTAATTGTCTTCTTTTTGGCCCTGCTCACCTGCTTGATTATTCTCTTACCCACATGTGTGCTCTAGTATCTCCATCAGGGCTTCTCTATCTTTAATCAGACTTCTGGACAAAGTTTCTTGCCTCCTCTGACTTAATCTTCTCTTAGTTGCAGAAATTATTATTTCAACATTTAAGGGGTACTCTGAAGTCCAGTTATTGAGAGACTTGCAATGGAGCAGGTTCTCCAGTATTGCACGCTGATGGCTCTTTGACCAGTACTTCTTTAGAAATTGTCCTTCAGATTGCTCATAACTACTAACTATCTCTATTTTCTTCACTCCCCATGTAAAAGCTTCATCTTCCATTCTATCTATTGCAAACTGAATTTTGTCTTTGTCTCGAAAATGTGTTGGAAAAATGTCTCTCAACCATTTCATATAAATCTTAAGGTGCAGCACTCCCTTTGGCTTACATTTTTGTCCCACGTGAACTTGTGGATGACGATTATCACCACACATTAATGTTATCACTTTACCTTCTCCTATAGCTAGTGTTGCATAACCAATTTTTCTGTCAATCTCCTCAGTTTTCGTTTCTAATTGTTGGATTTCGCCTTGTAAATGTTGTATGTCCTGTGCAATCCTCCTGTTATCTTCTCCCCTCTGCACTGTTATTGCGCTTTGTATATTTTGAGCTAATTCAGTCTGTTTGTTGCCGACTCTCTAAATAGCTACTTAACATTGCTGTTGCTTTTGCATTAGCTCTTCGATCTTTCCCCCTAATTCTTTACCTTTTTGAACCTCTTCATGGGCTTTCTCAGTTATCTCTTCTCCCATCTTCTTTGCATCTTTTTGGAGCAGGTTTATGCTCTGCTGGAATCTGCCTTCTCCCTCCTTGCAGTCTTTCCTCACCTATTCCTTATAATTCTGTAATTCTCTCTTAAAATTTTCATGCTCTTGTAGTGTCATCTGAATTTCCTCATTGACAATGTCAATCTTTTTTTGGGTTTTTCTGTTGGTTTCCTCGATTTTCTGATTGGTGGCTCTGATTTCCTTATCAGTGGCTTCAGTCTTTTCTTGGGTCATTTTACTGTGTTCCTTGGTTTTCTGCTTAGTGTCCTCCATTTTCCAATTGGCGGCTTCAATCTTGGCATCAATATTTTCTAATATCGCCAGTAGCACATCTTGCTGTCTGCCCACTACAATGTTTACTACAGGTAATTGGTATCTTGAGGTAATTGGTGGAATGAGGTAATGGGCTTTCTATTGATAATCCACAGCCACTGATTCCTGAATCAACTCTAACCTCCTGTCCTATCTCCTTCTTCCCAGATTCTACCTCCAGAATCTCCTGTTTGATTTCAGTAGACATGTTTGGTTACATATATTACATACAGGCAACACTATAAATTAACCCTTGTGTAACCTAAGACTCTCGACCACCTGACAATTAAAACAAAATAATGACAGCAGTACTTCAACTAGATCAAAACAGAAACAATACCTGTTTGCACTGGATATATAAAAAACTTCACCAACTTATCTGAATTAAACACCAATGGTAACATTCATCACCTCACGCCAAAGCATCAAAAATCAAATAACACCGCCAATTAACATATGAAACCTGTAATCAACAATTAATGCTACAGCATAAGTCTTAAAATCTATTTGCTACTGTCTTGCTGGTGAAAACATAAAAAATATATGCGTACATAGACAAACTACTGCAGAGCCAGAAAATACCGAAATGGAAGGAAAAATTACTATACAATTCTTGTAGCATTACAAAATGTGATTATATGCTCTGCAGATAGCCTAATTAAACTATTATTGCGCCAGCAGGTTGTCTCGACTCATTGCACGACGCTAATACTTGCTGCGGAATTCAATATTAATTGCGTGCTGTGTTAACTGGTAGCTGGAGTAACCGTTATCACAGTTCCAGTTATATTTTTAAAACCGTTATTATAACAGTTATAAATAAATTTAAAGTTATTTTTCACTACTGAATACTCCGATGGGGTTACAGTTAAATAACGACACAAGTGGAATCCATCAGTTTACTTATCAGTATAACTGCGAGTAGAGCGAAATGGCAGGAATGTTGTACGAATCGTGTCATAACCTTAGCTAATTAACTGCGGGTAGATTTCACTTGATGTTTGAACGATTATTAGTGTTTCATATCATATGTATGTACGTTATCAGTAGCTATTATAAATATTATCCTCACAGCTGCAGCAGAAATCGCAGAACTTCGCCACAGCACTGTTTAAGTTAAATGTTAACAATGTGCATTTTTGAGTATGAAGTAATAAATAAGCTGAATAATGCAGGTTGAATTCAAAGCTTAATTTCTTGTGCTGTTTACTTAATAGAATAAGTACATGGCCTTGTAATTAAATACAAAAATATACGTAATGTGATAGATTCGTTTTCTCCTCTACGCTATCCAAGTTTTAGTTGAGATTTGGAAAACTGCTCGATTTCTCCAGCTACAACATGTGTGTGAAAAGTTTGACAGTGTTAAATTTCTGGGATTACAACTCAATAATTAATTCAGTTGGGAACGGCATAACACAGAATTGCTGAAACGCCTAAACAAGTCTGTATTTGCAGTGAGAATGTCAGATGTAGGAGACCTAAATATAAAAATAAAAAAAGCTGTATACTTTCATTCTATTATGTCATAAGGGATCATATTCTGGGGTAACTCATCAAACTGAGCAAAAGTTTTTAGCATGTAAAAGTGTGTAATAAAAATCATTTGTGGTATAAATTCAAGAACAACATGTAGAAATCTGTTTAAGGAACTTCGTATTCTAACCACTGCTTCCTAATATATTTATTCCTTAATGAAATTTGTTGCAAGTATTTCGAATCAACAGCTGAATACATAATATCAGTACTAGGAATACAAACAATGATCTACATAAAGACCTAAAATCACTTACCTTGGTCCAAAAAGATGTCCAATATTCAGGAACACATAGTTTCAATAAATTGCTAACAAGTCAGCAACCAATAAAAACTTGGTTTGAGATAAAGCACTGTTTACAGAGAGTTTGAAAGACTTTTTGATAGGCAACTCGTTCTACTCTATAGATGAATATCTTAACAGGGACTGTTAGACCAGCTTGAGTAAAAATTCTGCTATGTTTCAGTTTTGACAGCACTTGGTCACAGCAGTCAAGATCAGGTACCTGTAGCTGATAAATTTATTAAATGTGCATAACTATGTTTTATTCTGGCAGTGTATTAATCCTGTAAACATTAGCAACTCCAGTTTACTGTAATACATTCATTTATTTTGACAATCTCCTGACAAATGATGAGGATAATAAGTATTATATTCACATGTATTATGTTATACTTTCTCCTCTCCGATGGCCACCGGCTATTTCCATAGCAGTATGAAAATATTTGTTCATTCCAGTAACTATCCTCTCTGCAAATATCACAGGGTTGTATGACCTTCAACTGGAGTCAGGAACACAGTTACTAACTTCCACATTACTGGTAGCCGTTTACTTCCAGAGAACGAGAACTGTGAGTGAATAACAATAACTATCAGAGATAAATCTCGACATCATAGTTATTTCCAGTCGCTCTAATTCCTTATGCTAACTGTATTTGCACTACCTGCCCAAACTAAATTGACAAATAAGGTGGTGGCTCAACGGAACGACTGTACATGTCAATGCGTGTACTGCAGCCCCTGTTAGCCACCACTCTTACATTAACTTCATTTAACTGTTTGTGCTGAAAGTAGTGATGGCGCACGAAATAGTACACAGTTCTATTAACAGATGGCGCGCAGTCTCACAGTTATTTCCATGACCTAGAGAACGCCCTCAAAATGGTCTATCCCTGTCCTTCGTAGCCAGATCTCCGTTGAGTTGACACGAAAGCATAGTATGATCTTCGGGTCAACAGATGCCGCGAGGCACTATTGGCAGTTATTGAAATAACTGCCAGTATCAGGTGAGCGGTTATAGCAGTAACTGTTGCTTCTCAGTAACCGGTTATTTCTAAGAGTTATTTTTTGCCACCTCTAGTCGCCGCCGCTGCTGTCGGTGCCATTGGCTTGTTCCATGCGGCAACTTGGCTGACGCATCGCTGGATACCCAGTGTAATCTGTATAGACGTTGTCGTCGAAGTTCGCTGATCTATGGCCAGGTGGCGCTGCGGTCAGGATACTTAGTAACTTCGCCACGAGATGTCAGCTTCGGCGGCATGATGGTCGCGGTGTAGCATGTCTACGGCGTCGAAACTCTTACGCGGCTGGAACTTGTGCTGTGTCGAATTACTTCTTGACTGACGTTCTTTGACACGGCTGCTGCGCTCCGTGCCGTCAATATACAATAACATTAGCCACTCGCATTATTGCCTACGTATAAGATTATGGGTCCACATCAATTTTCGCGATTTTAAAACTGTTTACAGCCGGTTTCATGCGTAAAGTCTCAGCACAATACTTCTTTGACACCCTTGTAATGAATACGCTATCAGTTACGTCGCGATAATTTCTACCCATGTCTCTCGTTAATATTAACGTTGCACTATTTTACACACGAATTTCACTGCTTGTACTCCACAATAGAGTACATTAACACTGCCCCTGTCGTCCGATATTGCCAATTGCTTTTAATTATTAAGTGTTAGAACGCTGTATTATCTTGCAATTACGTCGTATTACAGTGTCCGAAGTTTCTTATGGAGATTTCCACAATGAAAACCATTACAAAGTACCTTTTATCGAAGATGGTTTTTCACGAAATTTCTCAATTGTTCGTATATACGTAAACTAATGTGAAGTTTTCGTTACCATTTAAACTTTTGCTTATTTTCTTAATACTGCCAATGTTCTTTCGCGATAAGCAGACTTGAACCATTTACTGTTATTCTCCTCCTCTAATCATTTGTCCGAAAAGTGTACACTGTCCTTTCATAGAACGCCACAATGAAACACTCCCTTTTTGAACTCACCGTTATTGACTTGTGGGTATTAGCCTAACAGTTTAGAATAGTTTGACCGTGCGCAACTGATAAAGGCTGATCCGTTAATATTTGAACGGGACTTGTTTCGTATGAAATCCAACAAAGTTAATTTGGATGTCAGGTAGCAATAATCGGCACAAACTTTGTTGTTAGGGTTCTATATATATTGTCTAAACAGCACGAATGAGACAGTTACTCCCTTCACCTGACAAAATAATAATAGTTAACCCATCACAGGCCGCCTATTAATATCGTCACACGCCAATATCCTTCATGTAGCACTGACTGCGCAATCCTCACTGCAATCCAAATCGTTGGTGCCCGGTGCGGTAATCGTGTAGTAACGGTATGCAAATGAACACTTAAACATACCAACATGTCACTCAGTTAATGCCATTTCTGTATTTGCTGGAGGTCACTACCCACGGCGCTGGGTGACACATAACAGCCGTTAAACAATAGTAAATGCGGTCGGCCGTCCTGCCGAAATCCACCCTGCTCGTTTAGTAGTCAACAACTTACGTTTCCGGAGTCTCAACATTTACTACTTTCTGGCACACTCGGCTCTAGACTATCGATAGTACCTACTGCGAGCTGTGTGAGGCAAAGATGTATTGTTCTCCATACGTAAGGGGCGGTTGACTCCTTAAATGTTGCGCAAATTCACGAGAATGCTGTCTGCCTGAAAATATACTTCCTGTTAAAAACTGTTTATTATTCTTTACTTTTTACTCTACAGCTCGCTGCTTTTCAAATATATGCAATAAAAACACTCCTTCATCACAACACCTGTTTTTCACTGATAAGAGTTATTTTGACGTGTGCATAAAATATCACTTACAATATGCAACATAAAATTCTAAAACTACTTTCACTACATGAAAGCCATCATATTATTATCACAGAAACTGTACTTCAATTAAAATCACTTTTAATTTGAACTGATTGTCTGCATTAGTAGTGAAATACTAATTAGCAATTGTCGGTACTACTATATTTTGTTGCAATAATCACTCGGTCGAAAATAAACTGTAAATTTAATTACATTTGGCTTCTGTTGACTATTTTTTTCACTCATAACTTTCTTGGAATCGTGGTTAAGTGATAGAAAACATCCTGTTAATGATTAATGACTAGTGTCAATGAAGTTTCTCTCGACAAGATCATTCTTTGACTAAACAAGGTATAATGTTCCAAAAAGTTACTAAGATGCCAGCATGCCAATAACACAGCTACGAAACACTGCAGGATCTCACTTCTTTATGCATTGCCTGTGGTGCAAAATAGCGCATATTATGAGTTCCATTATCGACAATAGGCTCTTCTTGATTAGTATGCAGCTTGAATAAATTTGGCCCACACAATGTTTTTCATTACTACCAAAATCTTCTTGTGATCATGTACTGTGCCCACATACTTGCTCGACCACTTATAATTTGCCTGGCCACGTATCACAACATTTTCGATGCAAAATACTGTGGCAATTGCACTTCAACACATACGTCCATTCCTCACGACAGATGCTTCGCAACTACTTTTCGCCTTCATCTCTGCGAACACTTTACATGGATCTGATATCAATGGTACCTAAAACCAATGTACAAGTTTTTTAAGTCTTTATGTATGATGATGGTAAAATCGTATTTTTAAGTTCACTTTTGGTACAGATATAGCTTGACGACAATTTTTAATCAGACTTTACAATAAAGACTGTGTCATAAGCCCATTTAAAGGAGTCTGTGCATGTTGAGATTTGTTAGTGGATATGGAATAATGTGCGCATTTCTGGTCGTTACCAGGTCGGTACACCTGCTGACAATGTACTCACCGGTGATAGCGGTGAGCCGATTGAGCGCGAACCCTTTCCTGGGGATAGTGGCGCAGGGGGCGGCCAAGTTCACTGCCTACTACCTGGTGAACTACTTTGCGGCGAGGTTCGGCCGCCGTTGGCCTGGCATGGCCAGTGCACTGTTGGCTGCACTGGTCTGTGTACTCATCTTCTACCTGCTGACTGGTGAGCTGCGACCATGCCTCTCTGCTGATCTAGCCTGATCACGAATGGGACAGAAGATCTTATGGGGGGGGGGATACAATATGACAAACAAGAAAACAATATACTGCCATAACTTGACTCAATAAATACTCAAGTATACTGATTTATACACTGTACAGCTATTAACTATATAGCTAATCCATAAATTTAATCAGCATGAGAATGGCAAAATGCCAATGATATGAATCACGGTTACATAAACACAAGTCTACTGAAATTTAATCTAAATCATGAAGCAAGTAATCGCTAGGTGAATATTCAGCTGCTTCATCGATGGGGGAGAACAAAAATAAGGAAAAAAATAAAAGTAAAAACATAACCAGTTATAGGAAAAAAACTGTTTGGTGATGTTAGGCGGTAGTCTTAGTGGTTTACAATGTCTGCTTGTTGCCTTTTGTTGCGCAACAGATACTTTAGTACATGGAACGAGATCTATGTGACATGATAGAGACGAATTAACAGCCTCATTTACCATAATCTACCCTATAATTTCCTGGTCCAGTATCAGGGGATCACAGAATTTCTGAAAGTAACTGTTGATGTCAGCACAATATATAACAACATGATTTAATCTGTTTTGAAAGTGGAGACCATTGTAAGTTCATAATTAAATACAAGGCCAGAAACATGGGTTCAACCCAAAAATCCTTGCTGAGAAAATGTACAAAAACAAATAATAATATGCTTACTATGATTACACATAAAGTGGTTGCTTAAGAAAAAGTAAGAAATTCAGTTACAAGAGATGATCAATAGTTATTCTACTTTACAAGTTAAGTACTATTTTGTTAGTAACCAACAGTAAATGATCACACATAATAAAATGAAGTTTTCTTGTAATATGCACCTCTTTGAAAATAAGGACCACCCCACACAATATGCTATGACAGTCATCTGAGATGCATACTCAAAATCAATCAGTTTTATTAGATAACATCTCAAAACTGGAACTCATTTTATTTTAGGGTTGACTTTAATTAACAAATGCAAAGACCATTTACTGTCAAAAGATGCAAAAGATACATTACATGTTATATGACAGTAAGTAATTAGATTTATAGACACACATTATTACTATGTGTGCTGAAAAGGAAAAATTGGGATCAAGTATTATAGAACCACACAAAAAGATTACGAGGAATAAATGTTACTATTGATGCCTTTGTATCTTTTTTAATATTGAAAATGCTTTAGAATATCTGCAGAATTTATATTATTCATACATTATTGAATCATATGCTTATTTATTTGCAATGTACCCAACACTTGTCAGAAATGCATTTAAAGATAGTATCTTCCACTCATTATTGTTAAATTGCATAATGTGTTGCGATACACGTATAATAAATTTATGGGTTGCATACTTATCAATTAATTGCCTAGTCCAGTGAACACACTATTCATTTTAACATAGTTATGGTACCTTTAAGTCCTTATAACTCAGCGTTTGGAGCTTTTAAAAACATGAAGTAACTGTAGTTTCACTTAGCAAAAGCGAAAATGGTTGAAGTAAAACAGGAGAGGAAGTAAAATCGTGCACCAGCTTTAATTTTAGGTTTTAGTGTAAACTATCCACACAAAAATATAATACCATGCTGTCAATAACACAGACAGAATATAATGTAAATGTAAACAAAAATACTCAGCAATTTCGAACAAACTGTATTATATCAACAAAGGAATCCAACCATTTAAGAAAAATGGGATTTGAAATTTGATTAGCAAAAGCGTACTGATCAAATTTCAATTGTTAGCATTAAATTATGAACATACATCTGAAAACTGTAGAAAAATGAAGTAAAGGGTCAAAAGGAGTTGCATACATCATGAATTACTTGTTGGGTGTATTTTTCAGCTGTTCTTTCCCACCTGTGTATGTGCATGTCAGGCTGGATTTACATGTCTACCTCAGAAGTACAGTAATACAAAAAGCTAAAACCGAAACTGCACCAACAAAGTTTGCAAAATTGAGAGACATGGTGCACAAACGTATCTTCTGCAGTGTTAGAGTAATGTTGTGGTGTTCCTGTTTAATCGCTGTTCCAGGGAAAGATCAAAACATTAATACGATAGCTCAGTCTATTGCTGGCATGAAAATGTACGAGGGCAGTTCAATAAGTAATGCGACACATTTTTTTTTCTAAAACAGGGATTGTTTTATTCAGCATTGAAATACACCAGGTTATTCCCCAATCTTTTAGCTACACAACACTATTTTTCAACGTAATCTCCATTCAATGCTACGGCCTTACGCCACCTTGAAATGAGGGCCTGTATGCCTGCACGGTACCATTCCACTGGTCGATGTCGGAGCCAACGTCGTACTGCATCAATAACTTCTTCATCATCCGCATAGTGCCTCCCACGGATTGCGTCCTTCATTGGGCCAAACATATGGAAATCCGACGGTGCGAGATCGGGGCTGTAGGGTGCATGAGGAAGAACAGTCCACTGAAGTTTTGTGAGCTCCTCTCGGGTGCGAAGACTTGTGTGAGGTCTTGCGTTGTCATGAAGAAGGAGAAGTTCGTTCAGATTTTTGTGCCTACGAACACGCTGAAGTCGTTTCTTCAATTTCTGAAGAGTAGCACAATACACTTCAGAGTTGATCGTTTGACCATGGGGAAGGACATCGAACAGAATAACCCCTTCAGCGTCCCAGAAGACTGTAACCGTGACTTTACCGGCTGAGGGTATGGCTTTAAACTTTTTCTCGGTAGGGGAGTGGGTGTGGCGCCACTCCATTGATTGCCGTTTTGTTTCAGGTTCGAAGTGATGAACCCATGTTTCATCGCCTGTAACAATCTTTGACAAGAAATTGTCACCCTCAGCCACATGACGAGCAAGCAATTCCGCACAGATGGTTCTCCTTTGCTCTTTATGGTGTTCGGTTAGACAACGAGGGACCCAGCGGGAACAAACCTTTGAATATCCCAACTTGTGAACAATGGTGACAGCACTACCAACAGAGATGTCAAGTTGAGCACTGAGTTGTTTGATGGTGATCCGTCGATCATCTCGAACGAGTGTGTTCGCACGCTCCGCCATTGCAGGAGTCACAGCTGTGCACGGCCGGCCCGCACGCGGGAGATCAGACAGTCTTGCTTGACCTTGCGGCGATGATGACACACGCTTTGCCCAACGACTCACCGTGCTTTTGTCCACTGCCAGATCACCGTAGACATTCTGCAAGCGCCTATGAATATCTGAGATCCCCTGGTTTTCTGTCAAAAGAAACTCGATCACTGCCCATTGTTTGCAACGCACCTCCGTTACAGACGCCATTTTAACAGTTCCGTACAGCGCTGCCACCTGTCGGAAGTCAATGAAACTATACGAGACGAAGCGGGAATGTTTGAAAATATTCCACAAGAAATTTCCGGTTTTTTCAACCAAAATTGGCCGAGAAAAAAAATGTGTTGCATTACTTATTGAACTGCCCTCGTATGTCTCTTTCTCAGAACTGAACATACAAAAATTCCCGTTTTGTGCAGCGCACATCGCGGGTCCAGGCATCGTGATGGCGACCATGCTGATGCAGTTCAGCACCGTTGCCAACTTGGGCATGGCGAACCTGCAGAGCATCGAGGTGCACCCCACGTGTCTCCGGCAGATCGCAACCAGTGTCGAGTGGGCAATCGCCGGGGTTGTCATGTCTTCCCTGCCCTACCTGGCTTTGATGGTACGTGAAATGTAAGATGTTGCACATCAGTAGGTGGAAAAATAAGCCTTACTGCTCGAGTACAAGGTTGTTCATCCAAATTCCGTCGCAGACGCTGCAGGAGAGATGTTTTGGACCATACAGAGGTATGTTAAAATTCCGAGAGCACACGATCGAAGAAGCGCCAAGTGCAACATTAGTTCCTCCGACGCACACTATTTGAACTATCGGGACACCCGTCTGTAAAGCGAAATTGACCACTAGATGTCACGAGATGCAGACGCGCCAGTATAAAACGAGGCGAGGAGTCTTGTGTTGTAAGCAGAGAAACAGTAACAGCTGAATTTGACTTTCAGAAGAGTTCAGTGCTTCGATCGTGGACTGTCATTGGCTATTACCTGAGTAGCGTATCATCAGGGACATTTCAACTCCTCTAAAGCTGCCTACGTTGACTGTTGGTCATGTGATTGTGAAGTGGAAACGCGAAGGAACAATCGCAGCTAAACCAAAATCAGACAGATCAGACCTCATATACTGATGGACAGGGACCATCGAGCATTATGGAGGGTGGTCGAAAGAAATCGGTGGAAGTACTCACTTGGGAGTTTCAAAGTGATTTCAGCAATACAGCTAGCACAGTGACTGCACATATGGAGTCAAAAGAATGGAATACAGTTGTCGACCAGGTGTTCATAATCCATCTATTTACATATTCAGTTCTAAGTGACACCCGGCGTGGTGTAAAGAATGACACCACTGGGCACTCGATGACTGGAGACGAGTAATTTGGAGTGATGGATCACGCTATACTCTGTGACTATCCGATGGGAGGGTTCGGGTTTGGCGAATTCCTCGAGAACATTATCTGCCGTCAATGTCTAATGCCAACAGAGAAGTATGGAGGAGGTGGTGCTACCAGATATGGGGGGGGGGGTCGTTTTCCGTGGTTATGGTGTGGTCCCCTTACTGCGTTTAAGGAAACCATTGTATACGGTGTACACTAGCGCAATAGTTCAGAAACGATGACTGGATCAACATGACAATTCACCAATGTCTGTGAAGCAATGGTTTGTAGGCAGAATCATTCCTGAAATGGACTGGCCTGCTCAAAGTCCGGACCTGAACCCAACACATCACTTTTGGGATGAGACAGTACTTGGACTTCGCTCCAGATCTTGTCTGGTTTCGGCTATTGAGGAAGGATGGAGTGCCATTCCTCCACAGGCGTTCAAACTGCTCATTGAAAGTGTCCTCATTAGAAATCATGCTGTTGATAAGAGCGAAGGGGGACACATCCATTATTAACTTCCACTTATAGGTGTCGGAATACTTTTGATAAGACAGTGTAAATCTCGTGAAAAAAAAAAACATTGCGTTAAAATCAGAGATACTGTATTCGAGTCCATTCCGAGATATTTCGGCAGTAATTCTGCCGGAGCGCCATTCTGAACTGTAGGAGGGGAGAGTGGCACCACAATATCGTTTTGAGATGTTCATATAAATATAGATATAGCAGATTGATGCAAATATTGTCGCTTACATTCCCTTAACATGAGGTAAACAATGGTCTGCATTGACGATGAATCTGATACCAAATGTGACGAAATCAAAACGACAGATCAAATATGTCTCAGAAAATCCAAAGCAAGTGTGATCACTTTGTTGTAAGGTTTCAACCAGTATAATAACGAATTTGAGACAAAAACTGTAAAAGTTTAGACGATAGGTCCAATGCGACGGATAAATTCCAAAAAATAACGATACCTTTCTGTTAGATGTATTTCTCTCTCGTTGATACTTTTCATAAACCAGCGTAAAAAAATAAGGATCACATCTTCATTGCCATCAAGTTTGTCTGGCGATGTAGAATTTAAACCTGTCCTATTGCCCTGGATGGGATGGAAAAAGAAGATTTACAATCCTCGGAGTATTATACACTCCTGGAAATGGAAAAAAGAACACTTTGACACCGGTGTGTCAGACCCACCATACTTGCTCCGCACACTGCGAGAGGGCTGTACAAGCAATGATCACACGCACGGCACAGCGGACACACCAGGAACCGCGGTGTTGGCCGTCGAATGGCGCTAGCTGCGCAGCATTTGTGCACCGCCGCCGTCAGTGTCAGCCAGTTTGCCGTGGCATACGGAGCTCCATCGTAGCCTTTAACACTGGTAGCATGCCGCGACAGCATGGACGTGAACCGTATGTGCAGTTGACGGACTTTGAGCGAGGGCGTATAGTGGGCATGCGGGAGGCCGGGTGGAGGTACCGCCGAATTGCTCAACACGTGGGGCGTGAGGTCTCCACAGTACATCGATGTTGTCGCCAGTGGTCGGCGGAAGGTGCACGTGCCCGTCGACCTGGGACCGGACCGCAGCGACGCACGGATGCACGCCAAGACCGTAGGTTCCTACGCAGTGCCGTAGGGGACCGCACCGCCACTTCCCAGCAAATTAGGGACACTGTTGCTCCTGGGGTATCGGCGAGGACCATTCGCAACCGTCTCCATGAAGCTGGGCTACGGTCCCGCACACCGTTAGGCCGTCTTCCGCTCACGCCCCAACATCGTGCAGCCCGCCTCCAGTGGTGTCGCGACAGGCGTGAATGGAGGGACGAATAGAGACGTGTCGTCTTCAGCGATGAGAGTCGCTTCTGCCTCGGTGCCAATGATGGTCGTATGCGTGTTTGGCGCCGTGCAGGTGAGCGCCACAATCAGGACTGCATACGACCGAGGCACACAGGGCCAACACCCGGCATCATGGTGTGGGGAGCGATCTCCTACACTGGCCGTACACCACTGGTGATCGTCGAGGGGACACTGAATAGTGCACGGTACATCCAAACCGTCATCGAACCCATCGTTCTACCATTCCTAGACCGGCAAGGGAACTTGCTGTTCCAACAGGACAATGCACGTCCGCATGTATCCCGTGCCACCCAACGTGCTCTAGGAGGTGTAAGTCAACTACCCTGGCCAGCAAGATCTCCGGATCTGTCCCCCATTGAGCATGTTTGGGACTGGATGAAGCGTCGTCTCACGCGGTCTGCACGTCCAACACGAACGCTGGTCCAACTGAGGCGCCAGGTGGAAATGGCATGGCAAGCCGTTCCACAGGACTACATCCAGCATCTCTACGATCGTCTCCATGGGAGAATAGCAGCCTGCATTGCTGCGAAAGGTGGATATACACTGTACTAGTGCCGACATTGTGCATGCTCTGTTGCCTGTGTCTATGTGCCTGTGGTTCTGTCAGTGTGATCATGTGATGTATCTGACCCCAGGAATGTGTTAATAAAGTTTCCCCTTCCTGGGACAATGAATTCACGGTGTTCTTATTTGAATTTCCAGGAGTGTATTTTCCTGAAGTTCAGCGAGTTGTTTGTACATCGCCTGATAGTTCAGCTGTACTGGAATTCTGTACATTTGGGGAAATACTGGGTGGTCATAACTGAACTGGCAGTGTTCCTAGCGCTGCAGTGCTGGCTATATACTCGTATATCACAGGACGTTGAAACATTGTAGCCGGCCGAAGTGGCCGTGCGGTTAAAGGCGCTGCAGTCTGGAACTGCAAGACCGCTACGGTCGCAGGTTCGAATCCTGCCTCGGGCATGGATGTTTGTGATGTCCTTAGGTTAGTTAGGTTTAACTAGTTCTAAGTTCTAGGGGACTAATGACCTCAGCAGTTGAGTCCCATAGTGCTCAGAGCCATTTTTTTGAAACATTGTAGGTGCATCCATCAGCCGGTGCGCTCGCGGAGTGTGCTAAAAAGATAATAGTTCCATTTTCCGCCACCAGGTGAAAATATGGAGCTACAAGCAGCCAGAATGTGATGTAGGTGCAGGGAAAGAATATTTACCAGCCACATTCATGAACTTGTAAAATTGGTCCAATTATGAAGAGCACTATTGTGGAAACGGGTGATACAAAAAATATGCGGATGGTCTCATTCAATGCAGAATTTCATGCCCTACAATTTTTAATTCCACTACGGTTTCGATATTGTGAGTTATTTACGAGATATAATCACAAAACCGAAAAAATACCCCTTTTTCGGGTACATTTTTGCCCCCCGCCACTTTTCCACAGCTCCGTCGAGGGGGAAAACCTAGGATAGTCATACTGGTACACAAACGCAGCCATTAAAACAATAAAACCTCTTGTAGAAATTCTACTGGACTACATGTCATCCAGTTCTGTGCATGCCACAAAACGAAGGGCGAAGTCATGACGTTGTAGCCTATCTTGGAGCTTCATTTTTTGCACATTCTGTATCTCGTAGGGATACCATTGTAAAATGCGCTGCAAAATCTTTAGAACAATTGGCCAGGGAAGAGAGAATTTATGTGATAACTTGAGCGGTGGATGCTAATAAAGCGAGTGCTGCATTTCATCAACAACTGCCATGGGAATGGGCTGCTTCCCTTTCCCATCTGCACCACCATTGTTCACCTGTTTCTTCAAGTTAATTGATCGTATTCCTTAGCCCATTTACTATCATGGGGCCTCTTCACAGCTGTTCCTATCGGTGATATACTCACCCTGCAGCGATGTTGTTTCTGTCGTTGTGATAAAACAACTTTACCAGCAGTGTACGTCTTTTTCTCAACGGCCACTGCGTTTCATATACCCCTTACACCAATTACCACTTCATAAAAGAAATCAACACGCATCGCCTAGCGACGTACAGCATATTGACGTCGAAACAACAGACATTTCACATTCTGACTGCTTACAGTGCCATATTTTCAACTGGTGGCAGAAAGTAGAACTACAGGTATATTTTTTTTCTGGATGCTTTGCAAGCTCAGCGATTAATGTACGTACCTACGATGTTTCAGCGTCCAGCGACGTTTACAACCTGCACTGCAGCTCTTGGAACACCATCACTATAATTATACCCACCAGGTACTTGTTTTAGCACCCAATTATACCCACTGGGTACTTGTTTTAGCACCCGTATATGGAACGGTCAATAAATAATTTATAACTGTGCATTTGTTGGATAATACTGGAAATAGGTCATTCTCTAGTTGACATCAAGATCTACGTAAGTATGTGTAACATGGATATATTACATATGTTTGTCATTTGTTATTTATTGCAATTTATAGTGTAAATGTTAATAATAATTTTATGGATGTGGTAATAATTGTAGTGAACTCGTCTCACTACCGTGAATTCGACGCTGTCTAGAGTTTTCTTGTCATGTCTGGGAGTGGTTTCACAAGGAGAGGCCGTTACGTTGGGATCACGTATTTACTTCAAACTTTGTACAACTTCGGTAGGCCATTAAAAAAACATAATGTACAAGGAGTAAGGTGCACTATCCTGGCAATTCCGAGAAATTCGCAAGAGAAGTTTTACGCCTCTATGTGCCTGTGCGAAAATGCTGGCGGAAAGAACTAATCGTGGGCAAATGGTACAGCCGGCGTGGTAGCTCAGCGTGTTTGGACAGAGGGTTAGCTGCCCTCTGCAATAAAAAAGAAAAAAAAACAGAGTGAATGGACCAACGACGAACTTGAGCGAGTATCGCGGGACTCCCGCCTCGAACTATTGCAACGAACAAAATGAGCTAAAAAAAAAAAAAAGTAGTTAGATCTCGCGCTTAGGAAGAAGGACGTGTGCGGGGCGACGGTTCGAATCCAGCTACAGTGACTGCTAGTTCTTAATCTATGTCTTTCCTGTCACCCGTGAAATTATTTAATTTATATGACATTTGAGAGCTAATATAATGAAAAAAATAATCCCACGTGCATTTTCGTGAAGTTGTTGTGAATTTCGTATGTTATTTGACTATTTACTATTTTTAATTAAATTTTCAACGACGGGGTACGGGCTTGGAAAGCCTAGACAAAACTCGATAAATAATGATGCGAATGAAGTTATTCACAGTCACTAATATAGTAAATCACAATGAGTCGGAATACAAGAGTAATGTACAGTTACTCGTCGGATGTGCTCTCGAGATCACATGTTGCAGGATGGTGTTTGTCATACAGACGTGGAAAACAAATTGAAATGGTATCTACTACTTCGAATGAATTCAGTTTTCCAGCATTTACAGGGAATATTCAGAGTTTCTAAGGAAAAGCATACCTCGTTGACATTTTGAAACATTTCTCTTTCTTGCGATAGTTTGGTTGCAAACTATGCGTAACGCGACATTTTCGCAAATATCGGTGCTGGAAGCTGTTGATGTACAATGGAATGTAATTAAAGTTATTATGTAGTCAAATAACATGAAATATACTAAAACTCCATGGAAATACACTTGGTTTTTTTAGTTACATTACCTCTCAAATGTCATATAAGTTAAGTAATATGACCAGTGATGAAAAAAATAGAATAACGAATAAGTCTGAGCAGGAGCCGAATCGTCGCCTCATACATGTTCGTCTTCGAAGCTCGAACGCTAATCACTTGACTACCACGAATTCGAACGACCAGCACCTTCGTACATGTACATCAGTTACATAATCGATGCGTAAAAATTCTCTTGAGATTTTCTCGGAATTTCCACAATAGTACATCTAGCTACTCTCTCATTTTGTTGTTTTAGTGGCCTCCTAAAGACACACAAAGTTTGAAGTAAATCTGTGAGCCAAACTTCATGGCCTCTCCTCGTTAGTATTTTCAGTGAGTATGTTGAGCTTCAGTTTTAACGTAGTCAGTTCGTAGGTCATTTTGCAGTTGTGAAATAGAGGGCGATCCATATACGAGGGCAGTTCAATAAGTAATGCAACACATTTTTTTTCTGAAACAGGGGTTGTTTTATTCAGCATTGAAATACACCAGGTTATTCCCCAATCTCTTAGCTACACAACACTATTTTTCAACGTAATCTCCATTCAATGCTACGGCCTTACGCCACCTTGAAATGAGGGCCTGTATGCCTGCACGGTACCATTCCACTGGTCGATGTCGGAGCCAACGTCGTACTGCATCAATAACTTCATCATCCGCGTAGTGCCTCCCACGGATTGCGTCCTTCATTGGGCCAAACATATGGAAATCCGACGGTGCGAGATCGGGGCTGTAGGGTGCATGAGGAAGAACAGTCCACTGAAGTTTTGTGAGCTCCTCTCGGGTGCGAAGACTTGTGTGAGGTCTTGCGTTGTCATGAAGAAGGAGAAGTTCGTTCAGATTTTTGTGCCTACGATCACGCTGAAGTCGTTTCTTCAATTTCTGAAGAGTAGCACAATACACTTCAGAGTTGATCGTTTGACCATGGGGAAGGACATCGAACAGAATAACCCCTTCAGCGTCCCAGAAGACTGTAACCATGACTTTACCGGCTGAGGGTATGGCTTTAAACTTTTTCTCGGTAGGGGAGTGGGTGTGGCGCCACTCCATTGATTGCCGTTTTGTTTCAGGTTCGAAGTGATGAACCCATGTTTCATCGCCTGTAACAATCTTTGACAAGAAATTGTCACCCTCAGCCACATGACGAGCAAGCAATTCCGCACAGATGGTTCTCCTTTGCTCTTTATGGTGTTCGGTTAGACAACGAGGGACCCAGCGGGAACAAACCTTTGAATATCCCAACTGGTGAACAATTGTGACAGCACTACCAACAGAGATGTCAAGTTGAGCACTGAGTTGTTTGATGGTGATCCGTCGATCATCTCGAACGAGTGTGTTCGCACGCTCCGCCATTGCAGGAGTCACAGCTGTGCACGGCCGGCCCGCACGTGGGAGATCAGACAGTCTTGCTTGGCCTTGTGGCGATGATGACACACGCTTTGCCCAACGACTCACCGTGCTTTTGTCCACTGCCAGATCACCGTAGACATTCTGCAAGCGCCTATGAATATCTGAGATGCCCTGGTTTTCCGCCAAAAGAAACTCGATCACTGCCCGTTGTTTGCAACGCACATCCGTTACAGACGCCATTTTAACAGCTCCGTACAGCGCTGCCACCTGTCGGAAGTCAATGAAACTATACGAGACGAAGCGGGAATGTTTGAAAATATTCCACAAGAAATTTCCGGTTTTTTCAACCAAAATTGGCCGAGAAAAAAAAGTATTGCATTACTTATTGAACTGCCCTCGTAAATCTGATCTCCTTCCTCCAAAAGATCGTAAATACGGGGAAGTTGTCTGGGACAACTAGAATTACCGCCCGTTGTTGGCAAGTTGACCTTCGTTTTTGCGCTTGTTGTTCTTCGTCCGGCGTTATGCCGCGCTTGCTCGGCTCGTGTTAGTTCGCTGGTAGCCTCGTTGGTCACGGTTTGTGAAGTCTAGTGAGTGCGTAGTTCGAGCAAATCAGTGATTCGTTCGCAGACTTTAACTGGCAGGAAGATGCATTACACACTTCGAGAACGAGTTTCTATTGTGAAAGTACATTGGTTACAACAGCCAGAAAGAATTCAATTTGCGCGATGTTCCAGCGAATCTAGCAATTTTATCAATCGTAAGAAAGCTGTAGACAACTGATGGAATAAAGAGTGTCAGTTGCGAGCATAAACAGTCGTTGAAAGCAGAGGTTATTGATAATGTTCAAAGACGCTTGAAGTACTCTCCAAGGAAATCATTTCGTCGTTGAGCCAGGATAAAAAATGGTTCAAATGGCTCTGAGCACTATGGGACTTAACTTCTGAGGTCATCAGTCCCCTAGAACTTAGAACTACTTAAACCTAACTAACCTGACATCACACACATCCATGCCCGAGGCAGGATTCGAACCTGCGCCGTAGCGGTCGCGCGGTTCTAGACTGTAGCGCCTAGAACCGCTCGGCCACTCCGGCCGGCAAAGCCAGGATAGAGCTCCGAAGAAATCGGCATTGCCAGCATACAGAGTGCACTTCTTGCAAACGTGCAAGAAACAGATCATGTGAAAAGAATGCGTACCTGTCGATGGTTCAGCCTCTGCATACGTTATTTTACAGATGAGGCATGGTTGCATCTTCCAGGTTACATCAACATACGAAACAGTCGATACTGGGATGGTGTTAACCTCCATATTATCCATGAAAAACCACTGTATGATGAAAAGGTCGGTGTGTGGTGCTCAATGTCAGCTTCCAGGAATGCTGGCCCCATTTTCTTTGATATGACTGAAGACTGTACAGTTTATACAGACATCTTCAGTACATTTGTGGAGCAGCTGGGTGACATCGAACTTATAAAAGCTTAATTACAAGATGGAGCAGCGTGCCGCACGCCTAGCGCTTCCATGTAACTTGTAACAAGTGTCTATGATGACCGAACAACCGACACCCCCCCCCCCCCACTTTTCCCCGCGCTTGTGGCGGTATCTTAAAAGCTGAGTGTACAGTCATAGACCACGGACGACTGCATAACTTCGTGCGGCCAAGGCACACGAAGTAAGCACTACTAGCGAGGTCACATTTCACATAATGCACGGAATACAGTGAAAAGAATGCACTAGTGCACTTGCACATCTCTGCTGGTGAAGGGCACTTCCAGCATTTGCTGTGAGGATTTTGCATGTACGAGGGGGGGGGGGGGACCCAAAAGTAACAGGAATCGTAATGCTGCACACCGTGTACTTGTAGTAGCAGGTTGCGCCGCCAGAGGGTTGTAGCAGGAGCTCTGCTGAGTCATTCTGCCACGCGGCGTCACCAAACAATGAGAAGTGTGGTTTCTTTGGCAGTTCTTTGAGTGTGCGTGCAGTGCAGACGTGACACGAGGAAATGGCTAGTTCTTACGAACAACGTGTGGCAGTGAAGTTTTGTTTCTTGCTCGGCAAGAAAGCAGCAGAAACTGTTGCGATGATTCAGACAGCCTACAAAGACCATGCTCTTAGTAAAATGCAAGTGTACGAATGGTTTTCTCGCTTTAAAAAGGGAGAAATAGTGGTTGAAGTTCAGCCCCATTCCGGTCGACCTTCAACTGCTCAAAGCGAAGACAACATCGACAAAATCCATGATCTCATCAGTGAAGATCGACGCAGGACAATCGACCAACTCGAGAACTTGTCCAAGTTGTCCTGGAGCTCAATTCAGCGCATCTCGACCATCGATTTGGGGATGTGAAGAGTGGCAGCAAAATTCGTACCGAAGCTTCTTACCGGAGATCGAAGGGATCGTCGCGTTCAAGCCTGTCTCGAAATGAAGGACGCTTTCAAAGATGATTCACATTTTTTCAACAAAATCATTACCGGTGATGAGTCACGGTGCTATGGGTACGATCCAGAAAGTAAACAACAGTCATCACAATGGAAGCCACCTGGCTCACCTCGACCAAAAAAAGCTCGACAAGTGAAATCGAATGTGAAAACGATGTTGATCTGTTTTTTTGACGTCAAAGGGATCCTACTCTCCTGAAAACCAGACAGTAAACCAACAATTATATTTGGAGGTTATGAAACGGCTTCGCAGAAGTTTGCCGCGAAAACGTCCGGCTTTGTGGGATTCTGGCGTGTGGTTCCTGCATCACGACAACGCTCCCGCGCGCACGGCTCTCAGCGTTCGCCAGTTTTTGGCCTCAACGAAGACAACTACCTTGACCCACGCGCCCCATTCGCCGGATTTAGCACCTTCGGACTTCTTCCTATTCCCGAGGATGAAAAGAGACTTGAGAGGGAAGCGTTTTGCGGATGTGGAAGACGTAAAACGCAATATCATGAAAGTGCTAGCAGGTATCAAAGAGGACGAATTTAAAAGGTGCTTCGAACACTGTAATGAACGTTTGGACAAGTGTATTAATGCTAATGGAGAGTACTTCGAAGGATATTAAGGTTGTATTTGAAAACAATAAAGTATATGCTTTCTAGAAAGAAATTCCGGTTATTTTTGGGTCCCCCCTCGTGTGTATGTATGTATGTATGTATGTATGTATGGTATTTATCATCTCCTAAAATTGCAAATGTGTGCCATTATTGGTTGAGAAGTTCTAAGTTATTAAAGTAGCTCATGTTTATATGGATCGAACTGTATGTCGATGTAGGCGCGAAGGCGTAGCAGGATTGCAAATTAGAGAGTATACAAATGTTGAAGTCTAGTTTGCAGATAGTTTAGGATCTGATTAGGTGTTCATTGTATGTTAGGAGTGGTGGGAATTTGATGAGGGGGTAGAGGGAAACTAAACAGGTGTTGAAAGGGAGAACAGAGTGCATGACGCTCAAGCATTTAGAGCGAGTAATAGAACGTTGGTGGAGAGTACATCTGTGCAACACTGGCATAGCAAACTATAGGTCAGATCATGGTACATGTGGAGGATAGAGCAGGAGTGCAATCACCTTTTTTCCCAGTTAATATATTTTGTAATATCAGTCTGGTGCGGGCTTTCTGTTGGATGGTTAGCAAGGAGGCTTTAGACTCGTAATAATTCACGTGGAAACATATCTGTGATTGGTGTCTTTCATTCTCACTACTTACAAATATCTTTTCCTTTCACAGGACGACAAGCGACTTCCCTTCGCCATCCTCGCAGCCCTGAACTTGGTGGTAGCGTTTTCCGTGTCGTTCCTGCCGGAATCTGCGCTTCAGCGATTGCCGGAGACGTTAAGGGATGGTGCCGTCTTTGGCAGAGGACAGCCTTACTGGAGCTGGAAACCCAAACCGACACCAGAGTACGCCAAGGGATAAAACATCTACAGAAGTTTAGAAGGAATGTTAATGCGATGCTGGCAAACTTCGAGTTCTGTTTACTGACGTCGCGCCTGACTTACTCGGCCTGCTATGAACGAATAACAGTGCACTTCGAGCTCTATTTCTAATCTGTAAACAGTTTCACGAAAATTAAGCCTGACCTGGATTAGATTATAATTGATGGCCGTTCTATCCAGTAAATGCTACACGCCAAAATAAACTGACATGGAAACAGCACCTACTGAGTTACCCCCCCCCCCAAAAAAAAAAAAAACCCTCACAATAGACTAAAACTACATATTGCACTCCTGTTGTTGTTGTTGTGGTCTTCAGTCCAGAGACTGGTTTGATGCAGCTCTCCATGCTACTCTATCCTGTGCAAGCTTCTTCATCTCCCGGTACCTACTGCAACCTACATCCTTCTGAATCTGTTTAGTGTATTCATCTCTTGGTCTCCCTCTGCGATTTTTACCTTCCACGCTGCCCTCCAGTACTAAATTGGTGATCCCTTGATGTCTCAGAACATGTCCTACCAACCGATCTTTCCTTCTAGTCAAGTTGTGCCACAAACTCCTCTTCTCCCCGATTCTGTTCAATACCTGCTCATTAGTTATGTGACCAACCCACCTAATCTTCAGCATTCTTCTGTAGCACCACATTTCGAAAGCTTCTATTCTCTTCTTGTCCAAACTAGTTATCGTCCACGTTTCACTTCCATACATGGCTACACTCCATACAAATACTTTCAGAAACGACTTCCTGACACTTAAATCTATACTCGATGTTAACAAATTTCTCTTCTTCAGAAACGCTTTCCTTGCCATTGCCTGTCTACACTTTATATCCTTTCTACTTCGACCATCATTAGTTATTTTACTCCCCAAATAGCAAAACTCCCTCCTCTACTACTTTAAGTGTCTCATGTCCTAATCTAGTTCCCTCAGCATGAACCAACTTAATTCGACTACATTCCATTATCCTCGTTTTGCTTTTGTTGATGTTCATCTAACAAAGGCCTAATCAGACGACTAATCCTCTTACGCTAACGTCGTCTGCATTCATACCACCTCCCCCCCCCCCGCACTTTTGACTTTAACACTAACTCCAAAAATACTCTAATGCTATGCAACCCGCCTCGCCCGCTGTACCCGTCCACTACCCCCTCCCCCTGCCCCCCCCCCTCCCCGCCTGTTACACCAACATGCTCGCCACATCCTATTCCAACAAAACTTAATCACCTCCCACAACGCGCCCAGGAAATCTCGCCCAGAGATCTACCCATCCTTCCAGCTTTAACAAAATCCTCTTCAAATGGTTCAAATGGCTCTAAGCACTATGGGACTTAACTTCTGCGATCACCAGTCCCCTAGAACTTAGAACTACTTAAACCAAACTAACCTAAGGGCATCACACACATCCATGCCCGAGGCAGGATTCGAACCTGCGACCGTAGCGGTCGCGCGGTTCCAGACTGTAGCGCCTAGAACCGCTCGGCCACGCAGAATTCTCTTCTTGCTCTCGATGACAGCGCTGCAGTTCGCAGCCCCTTACCACTTTTCTGGGTCCTCTCCCCCATCTCTTGACTCCCACATTTTTTCGGAAACAGTCTTCCCCTCACCTACTGTTTCTGTACCTGTAATGAAATGAAGTCTGTAACCTCCCCGCAATAAAGTTAGTCAATATTAACTGAATAATAAAATGAGCCAAGTGTAATCTCCTTGCAAAATTAAAGAATAAAAATTGCGCAAATGTAAACTCCCCACAAAATATCTTGAAATCAATGATTATAAAAATGTGTGCCAAATGTTGTCTTTCCACAAAAGTGAATAATAAAAATGCAAAATGGAACCAAGCTTAAACTCCCCACAAAATTGATAAATGAAAATTGACCAAAAACCACAATAATGTCAATTAACTAATGAACCATGTAGGAAATGTAACTTCCTAACAGAAATAATTAAACCTGATAAATCATATAAGGGCAGCAACGCTGACCTTCGGACCTGTGAAACAATTAAACCTGATAAATTCTTACCTCAGTAAAACTGCGTCTATATCTGCTCTTATTTTTCGGCACAGCTCTGTGCAATGCTGGCGTATATTTAATTTTGATTCTTGGAGGGAATGCATAGGAAATATTATTTAACTTGAAATGAATATTTTTCTTTAAAAAAATTACTTTATAGAGAAATTATTATTGGGGCATTTTTTGAACAAATTAATTACAATTAACATACGTTATTAGCTGAGCGCAATGCTGCTTCATTACCTTCTACAATAATATACATATCGTCCACCACATTCCTGACCAGACTCGTGGGCAGAGCACACCGCGGACGCATGCCGACTCGCTACACACAACTGCCGATAGACTACTAAAGACAGAGTACAACTCGCAACTCCTGCCGACTCGCTACACACAACTGCTCCAGACTGCTACTACTCTCCAACTGTCGACACGCGCGGTCAAGCGCAGACTAGCAACGATAAATAACTCTCTGGTCAGAGATTCTGTCATGCCTCGCCATCGCTGGTAATGAATACATACGTGTTTCATAAACCTCCACTGGGGGGGGGGGGGGGGGGCAAAAATTTGGCAGCGATGGTGATTCATTTGGACTTGCCATGAGCAACAAATTTTTTCTTAACTAACTAACTTTACAATCACAGAATATACAAATATATAGGTGTAGAACATGAAGTAAATATAGTGCACATGCACTGAGTACAGAACATATCAGGCAATGACAATATATATATACAATGAGTACAGAACATGTCAGCAAATCACAAAAAATATATATGCAATGAGTAGAAATCATGTTAACAAAATGACAAAAGTGCACATGCACTGTAGTTCAGAACGTATTTTTAAATGACAAAACGTATAAGCCATAAATACAAATCATAATAACAAAATGATTTTTTTTACTATGTCACAAGAATTAGGATAGGAAAGGGAAGGATTGCGTCATGGTTGTAGCACTTTAGGTTGCACGCAGCCGCACTGAAAGTCCATATATTTCTACAGAAGCACAACACCAAGTGAGGCAATAAAGTTCTTTTCCCAGAAGTATTAATCAGCGTAGCCAAGACACTGAAATGCCATAGTAATATTCCATGTTATCCTTTTGGTAGTACATTAGGTACACCAAACAGTGGGACCATAATAGCATCTCATCACTCATTGTGGTGGACAGCATGTCGTGTCAACACCACGTTCTTGTCTGTTACAGCAACGTAGAATTAGTGCAAAAACCAAATATAGTGCTCCATGATCATGAGGATATACAGGACAAACGGATATTGCAGTAATTCCAGGTAATTAGGTTAGAAGGTGAAGGACATTAAGTCACATACTAGTCTTCATTGAGAATTACACTAGTAATGGGTCGCACTCATTGCCCAGTCATTGAACATTTCTGTACCATGTACGTAGTATTACAGAACAATGTTCATGAGTAACTTTACAGAGAACATTGGCACTCATTGCCTAATTACAAACCATCACAAGTCATTTACAGGGAACATTGGCACTCATTGCCTAATTACAAACCATCAAAAATCATTTACAGAGAACATTGGCACTCATTGCCTAATTACAAACCATCAGAAATCATTTATAGAGAACATTGGCACTCATTGCCTAAGTACAAACGATCAGAAATCATTTATAGAGAACATTGGCACTCATTGCCTAAGTACAAACCATCAGAAATCATTTACCGAGAACATTGACATTCATTGCCTAATTACCATCAGAAATCATTTACAGAGAACATTGGCATTCATTGCCTACTTACAAACCATCAGAAGTCATTTACAAAGAACATTGGCATTCATTGCCTAATTACAAACCATCAGAAGTCATTTACAAAGAACATTGGTATTCATTGCCTAATTACAAACCATCAGAAATCATTTACCGAGAACATTGGCACTCATTGCCTAATTACAAACCATCACAAGTCATTTACAGAGAACAATGGCACTCATTGCCTAATTACAAACCATCAGAAGTCATCATTGAAATGAGTTAATAAATGGCATAATTAATCTAATTATAGTAAACATTGTCCTCATAGTTCATCTTATTACATTAATCAGTGGCATTCATTTGCCAGTTGCAAAGCATATTTTTGTGCTAGCAATGCATTGCGTTGGGTTCTATAATTAATAACAATATTTGCTTTTGAGTTATTGCTACAAATGAAGATGTGTAACGTCATTCGTCATGAGTCAGCTGTATCAAGATTATGAAACAAGTAGAGTATATGTAATCACATTCATAAATGACATGGGTTTAAAGAACAACTGCTTATAGTACATTAATTTCATGAATAATTTCTCCTGCAAAATATACAAAAATGGATTATTAGACTGAAAGAAGAAACGCATTTTATGCTGAAAAGTAGTGAACTTCGAATTAACAGGTAGTGAAATGTGTATAAAATGTGTTCCCTAGCTGTCCTTTCCAAAATCTTCAGTCATCATACTATGCAATACAACACATACTGTCAAAACGAACTGCAACAAATACTTAAATAACTACAGAGCATAAATACATAAACTTCAACATCATCCTCATCTGTAAAGAAAAAACTTCATTATCCATCACTTCATTATCATAACTCCATTATTATCATCACCTGTAAAGAAAAACTTCATTATTCATAGCTGCATATTCTTCATCATTATTCATCACCATTCATTATCATCTGCAAAAAAAAATCACTTCATTATTCATTACACAACTATTCCTTATTTCTAGCATATTTCCTCACTAAAACTAAGATGTGAAGTTCTGTCTGACAGCCTGCATCAATCGCTTCGTATTCTGAAAGAAAAAATTAGTTAAGACTGCTATTCTACGATGTGTATAGTATATTCTTGTTAATGCTTGTTAATTCTGATCCATTTACTCTTCCTCATAAGGTTTTTGCATCTTCTTTCGTTTATTCCGTAGGTGAAATTCCCATTTCTGTTTAATTTATTTCCTTTACACGTTATTTCTTTCTGAAAATGATGAACAAAGATTAATGTCTTGCATTTAATTCATATACCCATTAGATAAAAACTGGTTTACAGTGATATAATTAAGCATACAGCATAGCATGACAGAAAACGTAATATGGTATATTCTTGTAAATGCTTGTTAATTCTGATCCATTTACTCTTCCTCATAAGGTTTTTGCATCTTCTTTCGTTTATTCCGTAGGTGAAATTCCCATTTCTGTTTAATTTATTTCCTTTACACGTTATTTCTTTGTGAAAATGATGAACAAAGATTAATGTCTTGCATTTAATTCGTATACCCATTAGATAAAAACTGGTTTATAGTGATATAATTAAGCATACAGCATAGCATGACAGAAAACGTAATATGGTATATTCTTGTAAATGCTTGTTAATTCTGATCCATTTACTCTTCCTCATAAGGTTTTTGCATCTTCTTTCGTTTATTCCGTAGGTGAAATTCCCATTTCTGTTTAATTTATTTCCTTTACACGTTATTTCTTTCTGAAAATGATGAACAAAGATTAATGTCTTGCATTTAATTCATATACCCATTAGATAAAAACTGGTTTATAGTGATATAATTAAGCATACAGCATAGCATGACAGAAAGCGTAATATGGTATATTCTTGTTAATGCTTGTTAATTCTGATCCATTTACTCTTCCTCATAAGGTTTTTGCATCTTCTTTCGTTTATTCCGTAGGTGAAATTCCCATTTCTGTTTAATTTATTTCCTTTACACGTTATTTCTTTCTGAAAATGATGAACAAAGATTAATGTCTTGCATTTAATTCATATACCCATTAGATAAAAACTGGTTTATAGTGATATAATTAAGCATACAGCATAGCATGACAGAAAACGTAATATGGTATATTCTTGTTAATGCTTGTTAATTCTGATCCATTTACTCTTCCTCATAAGATTTTTGCATCTTCTTTCGTTTATTCCGTAGGTGAAATTCCCATTTTTGTTTAATTTATTTCCTTTACACGTTATTTCTTTCTGAAAATGATGAACAAAGATTAATGTCTTGCATTTAATTCATATACCCATTAGATAAAAACTGGTTTATAGTGATATAATTAAGCATACAGCATTGCATGACAGAAAAGGTAATATGTCAAAAACATAGACCGTGTGCAGGTGCAAAAAATGTACACAGACTATCACAATGTAGCAGCAAAAAAAAAGTGTAAAATAATCACGATGTTGAGATATCATAAGGCATAAATGTCAAAGTCAACTGGTGTTTGTTATATCGTAAATATTTCATAGTGCATACAAACAAAACAGGAAAACAATCATACACACATGAAAAAAGGGAAAATATGCACGGTCTGATATGTAACGACAAAGAATGTGACCTTCTTTGTGTTCAGCTTGTATGTTGTGTAGTTAATAGAGGCGAGAATTGTAGACTTTAATGGAGAGAGAATTGAATAAAATTAATATGTCACTAGATAGAATTGCATAATTATTCATAAGATACGTAAGTTTATCTGGAAAAATGTGCACGGTCTGATGTGTAACGACAAGAAAAGCGACCTGCTAACCTTACCTTGCCGGGCACTTGCCAAGAAAAAAAATACGATAATCATTAGTAAGTGTTCATGTGAATATAATTGCATAAGTGGTCATAAAAAAAATTAGGAAATGGCATTACAGTGTGATAAATCATAAAGCATGTTCATTCAATAAAGGGTTTGATGTTGGAGACGTGGTGGTTTCCTTTCGATTTTCTGGTTCTCAAAGTTTCGACGTGTACAACATTGGGGTGAGGAATGCTGCGAATCCGATATGGACCTGCGTATAGAAGTTCAAATTTACTGCACCTACTCTTTCCTTTGTTGGATAAATAGTGTGTACGTACTAATATCTTCTGTCCAACGTGAAAGTCACGGCGAATACAAACCTGTTTTTGCTGTCTTCTCCGGCGCTCTGCGGCACGTTTGATGTTGTTCAGCGCAATGTCAATTATTTCATGGTGTCGTAGTCGACGAGATGTAGGAAATGTTACTAATTCTTTAATTTTGTTAGGTAGTTCAACATTTTTCAGTATAACAGACGGAGATAGCATAGTGGATTCATTTGGTATGGAATTAATTACATCCTGGAATGAGTGTATGTGTGTGTCCCAATCAATATGTTTTTTATGGCAGTATATTCTACACAGTTTACCAATTTCTTTCATTATTCGTTCACAAGGGTTCGAAGAAGCACGGTACCTGGATATATATATTGGAGAAATGTTTCTAGCTCGTAACATACGTGTCCATATAGCAGATCGAAACTGTGATCCATTGTCGGAAATTACTTTCAACAATGCCCTACATGAAACAGAAAATATTTTACAAATGTTTTCGAAACAGTTTTAGCAGTAGCTTTGCGTAACGGAGTGAAGGTAACAAATTTTGAAGTGAGTTCAACAGCGACAAAGATGTAGCAAAAACCTCTATTAGTTCTGGGAATCGGACCAAAAAATGTCTACAGCGGCCATATGTCTTAATTTAACAGGTACAATGGGATATAATGGAGGAATATGAGAAGTTGTGTCTGACTTAGCTTTCTGGCAGATTTTACATGACGCTAAAACTCGTCGAATACGTTTCTCCATGTTGGTAAAATAGCAGTTCTGTCTCAGTATAAGAAAACATTTTCTAGCTCCGTAATGTGCGTAACTTAAATGAGTATACCAGATTAATTTGTTAACAAGTTCGTCAGGAATGCATAATAACCAATTGTTGCTGTCAGGATGAGAGCGGCGAAACAGAATGTCATTGCGTACAGTGTAATGGTTTCTAATGGTAACATTTTTCCTATCTTGCCAAAGGTGTTTAGTCTCTTTCCATACGTTGTCTTTATTCTGCTCTTGTGCTATGTCTTGTAATGACGACGAAATAAAATTTTCAAATGCAACTTGTTGAATGTACATGACGCTGAAATTTACTTTGCAGAAGTTGGTTACGATGTCTTGCTGATTGTTGTCGAGAGAACGAGATAGTGCGTCTGCTACAACATTTTGTGTGCCGGGAATGTGAACAATTGTAAAATTAAATTCCTGTAGATAAAGTTTCCATCTGCTTAATCTATCGTGTGTAAATTTAGCCGAAAGTAAAAACTGTATCGCTCTGTGGTCTGTGTAAACGGTGGTATGTCTTCCATAAAGAAAATGCCTAAATCTCGTAAAAGCCCAAACAACACATAATGTTTCCAGTTCTGTAACAGAATAATTTCGTTCAGCAGGTGACAGAATGCGACTTGCAAATGCGATGTTTTTAATTATTGTAGAACCATCTTCTTCAATTTCCTGGAAAATATGTACGCCTAAAGCGGTGTTAGAACTGTCGGTAGCAATGGAAAATTTTTTAGTAAGATCTGGGTGCGATAAAAGTGGTGCATTCAACAAGGCTTCTATCAGGTTCACAAATTCAGAATGTGCTTGCTTATCCCAGGACCAAATAGTGTTTTTACCTGTCAATTGACATAATCTGGGGGTGTCTAAAGCAGAGTAATGAATAAATTTACGAAAAAAATTAATTAAACCCAAAAAGCTGCGTAGTTGTTTTTTCGTCGTAGGAACAGTAATGTCACGTAAAGCTTGAAGTTTTTCCGGGTCAGGCGCAATGCCTTCTGCTGAAATTACATGTCCAAGAAATTTTATAGAAGTTTTACCAAAGTGCGATTTACTGAGATTAACTGTAAGTCCTTGTGCACGAAAAGTTTGCAACAGTCGTTCAAGAATCAGATTGTGTTCCGACCAGTTAGCTTCTGCAATAAGAATGTCGTCTACGTACGTTGTGATTCTGTCTTTTAGTTCTGTCGGAAGTATTGTGTTCAAACCGCGAATAAAAGCTGCTGAAGAAATAGTTAAACCGAATGGTAATTTACAAAATTGATAACAGTCACCAAAACAGAGAAATGCTGTATACTTTCTGCAGTTCGGATGGAGCTGAATTTGCCAAAATCCCGATTTCAGATCTAATGTAGAATAAATAGCAGTACCGTGAAATTTCTGTAGTAGTTCCTCTAGTGTCTGTGGGCGATCTGTTTCATGAATAATAATGTCATTGATGTGACGTGAATCAAGCACGAGGCGAAGTGAACCATCTTTTTTCTTAACAATATGGAGCGGGTTTATGTACGGACTAACTGCCGGTTCAATAATTCCTTGGTGAAGCATATCTTGCAATTCCTTCTTAACTTGTTCTCTATGGATATATGGAATAGGATAATGCTTGGCTTTAAATGTGTCATCCTGTTTGACTTGAAATTCATACATAAAACCGAACATAGTACCAGGAATGTTGTCGAAAACTGGAGCTTGCTGTAAAAGAGTTTTGTGTAGTTGCATGCGTTCGTCGTCTGTATTTGCACTGCTCTGTTTAACTTTATTAGAAATCATCTGTATTACGTCATAGTCAGCTTCGTCTGGAGTATTATAGTTGTGTACGTACGTATCTGTGAACAATGTGGAATTACAGTCTATGTTACATGATACGGAAATGACCTCTGTGCGATTAATTGTTTGTTCTTCTGCAGATAATGAGTGCTGAAATTCTAAAGCCAATTGTACATTTTCATCCTTCAACATTAAATAGGAATTTTGAAAATCAATAACTGCGTCGTGTTGTACCAGAAAATTAGTACCTAAAATAACGTCTGTTGTCAATAAAGGAACAATCCAAAAATTTGAGTGAAATGTGTGACCTGCAACACAAAATGATAAATGTGTCTGTAATTTAACGTCTACTCCTTTACTCGATACTGCTCCTTTCACTTTCGTTTTGCCTAATGGTAATGTAGGATAGGTATTCTCTTTGTTACACTCGTTGGAAGTTTCTTCATTTATTACTGACATAGGTGATCCGGAATCGATTACTGCTGAAAATTTCGATGAACCAATTTTAATTTCGATGACAGGATGTGACATGGTTCTCTGAACAATTGGTCTTTCTTGCAAAAGAGTGTCTCTGATGTCGTGAAGGGTAATTACATTTTCGTGAACAACATTCTGCGTGTCTAAAGTATTGCTTGCGTTACTGGAAGATGCGACTTGTACAGAATCTAGTCAAATTCTATCTGACGTATTATTATTTTCGGGAGGATGCTGTGGCATTTCGACTATTTGAACTGTTCTGTTACTTTTTCCAGACGTATTACGTTCTGGATGATATCTACTATATGGTTCATTCATGAGAATATGTTCTTGCTGATCATTTTGTTGCTCGTAAGACCGACTGTTATTAAACGTACGCTGAAAATTGTGCTCATTATTTTTACGTCTGTCGTGATAGTCATTTCTATACGGTGCATTGCGATAGGAATTGAAATACTGTGTTTTCTGTACGTAGTTATTTCCTTGCTGCCGTGCGTTACTATTTGTTGGAGCTGAGACTATACGTGCACGCGGCGAAACATTAAGGTTTGGTTGGCCTTGTAGATTACATTGTTGGTTAGGTATGCTAACCGGTTGACTTTCATGCTGTTGCGGTGAAAAACCTGTATTGTTACTAAAATGTGGTTGCGACTACTGAAAATTTTGTACATACTGATGATTAAAAATTTTTTCTGACATTAAAGTTCTTGTGGTTGTCATTTCTTGAGCGTCTAATAAAAAATTGTCACTTTCGGTATAACTTGTCTTATCGGGTTTTCTTTACTCACTTTTCTTAATACTAGGTAGAGCAATAGTTAAAGAGCTGTTTTGAATGATATAAAGGATAGTAGAAGAGAAGGCAGCAGTGCAGAAAACTAAAGATGAAACAGCACTACTACAGCTCGGGGCCCTGTGCACGCTACGGCACATACTCATTAAAGCGTGATGAATCCCCTGAGGTCTATTACGCGCTGCAAATAAATTTCAGCTTTTGTGTTACAGGCAATGGCGGTAAAAATTCAGAAATAAATTGCTGTATCCATCCAAATGTTGTTTCTTCATTACAGGTAATGCTATTGAAAGTACAAAAATAAACTGTCGTATACAGTTCAAATCGTGTATCTGTGCTCTGTCATTATTAAATTCCTTAGATTTTCTTACGGATAAAAATTGCTCGTAACCAATGTTATCGTCTCTGAATTTGTGAACACGTTCAGGTTTGTGTGAGAATCTCTTTGTCTGTGTCATTTCGGATTTCAAGTTGTGTAGCTTTTCAGATTTTAAGTCGCATAGTCTCTGTAAATTGCTTAAGTTACACTGGCTGTGTGAGTGTGACAAATGCTCGCAACGTGGCGTATTCTGTGACGTATTAGTGACTGAAACATTTTTCATTTCTGTCACTTTAATACGTTCGTTAATTTGGTTGTTCTGTCGTTCACTTTTATTATCGACTTCCGTATTCAGAGCGTGTGAAACTTCTGGTGACTTTAAATTAAACTCGTCGCGTATCTGTGTTGCGTTTTTAGGACATTGTTCAGCGACTGCACTAATTTCATCTCTAATTGGTTCTGCTGTCGCTGCATCTGTATTACTTAATTCTTGTACAACAAATGTAATTTCTTCATTACTGTTCCTAGCATGAGCCTTACTTTCTTCACATGATTGTTCTTTCGTGTTGTGACGTTGCACGGTAACAGCTGTAATCTGTTCACTAACTTGTTTGTTCTGTTCATTAAGGTTGCCGTGTTTTTCGTTCGGCTGTTTAAGACTTTCAGAAAATTGTTTGTTCTGTTCTCTAAATTGGTTATTCTGTTCTTTAAGTTGTTTGTTCTGTTCATCAAGTTTTTTGAGAAACTCTTCTTATTCTTTCATCAATTGTTTAGAATTTTCATTAAGTTGTTTCAAACTTTCCTTAAGTTGTTTGTTATCTTCATTACGTTGTTTGTACAATTCATTAAGTTCTAGCAACAGTGCTATAATTTGATCCTCAGTAACATTACCTACTCTATTCTCTGTGCTGTGTGATGGCGTACCTGCAATTGTCACGTTTTGTGTGACCATTTGGTCATTCTGTGATTCTTGAAAATGTTTGCTGATCGGATGTGCACTGTTAATCACTATCTCGGAATTAATTAAATCCGACGCATTCTGATTACACTGTTCGTTTTCATTAGACAAATTTGTCTGTTCATTACTTAAATTTTGCAAACCGGTTGTGTTAAGCTGGGCAGCGCTCATGCAACAGAACGCCCCACGTCATCAATTGTCGTTAAATTAACAGACGACACAATTGAATTTATCTGTTCATCAATAAGATCAAAATCAACATTGGTGGTCGGTACACACTGATTGTCACTAAATGGAGGATTGTCATCATTACATTGCGTGTCACAATTGCTATCGGTCAAGTTGTTTAAGTTGGCTATTTCACTCATTATACTTCGCTATGTACTGTTAACAGTCTTTCGCGGCATTTTACTCAAATCACAATTATTCAATAATGAAACAAAGACAATACAAAATGCAACAAACACAAATACAACAAAGAGCAACGAATTGCCGATGATCTGTGAAAGAAAGTGACAAAGTTAGTAAAAGCGTTGCGCCAAATGCTAATTATACTAAGTGAATAAGAGCAGATATCTGACTACTTATCAGAAGATTCACAAAGAAATACGATCCTGGTCCGGATGTCGCCAAGTGTAACCTCCCCACAGAAATGTAAAACAATGATAATGTGCCAAATGTTAACTCCCCACAAAATTAATAAATGAAAATTGACCAAAAACCACAATAATGCCAATTAACTAATGAACCATGTAGGAAATGTAACTTCCTAACAGAAATAATTAAACCTGATAAATCATATAAGGGCAGCAACGCTGACCTTCGGCACTGTGAAACAATTAAACCTGATAAATTCTTACCTCAGTAAAACTGCATCTATATCTGCTCTTATTTTTCGGCACAGCTCTGTGCAATGCTGGCGTATATTTAATTTTGATTCTTGGAGGGAATGCATAGGAAATATTATTTAACTTGAAATGAATCTTTTTCTTTAAAAAAATTACTTTATAGAAAAATTATTATTGGGGCATTTTTTGAACAAATTAATTACAATTAACATACGTTATTAGCTGAGCGCAATGCTGCTTCATTACCTTCTACAATAATATACATATCGTCCACCACATTCCTGACCAGACTCGTGGGCAGAGCACACCGCGGACGCATGCCGACTCGCCACACACAACTGTATCCGACTTCTACTACAGACAGAGTACAACTCGCAACTGAACGCTCGCGCGGTCAAGCGCAGACTAGCAACGATAAATAACTCTCTGGTCAGAGATTCTGTCATGCCTCGCCATCGCTGGTAATGAATACATACGTGTTTTTTAAAATTAAAAAAAAAACAATATTTTATTTACAATTTGAAATGTAAAATTGCTTGTTTTAATAATTTTAAAAAGACGCACATATTTCGTATTTTTAAATTTTTGTAAACTGTTTATATGTTTTATGACTGCTGTTCCTGAAGAACAGTAATGTAACGCATAGAGTCCTGACGGACGATGGCTGCAAATAATAATAGAAAGGACAAAAAATTCCCAGAATGAGATTTTCACTCTGCAGCGGAGTGTGCGCTGATATGAAACTTCCTGGCAGATTAAAACTGTGTGCCCGACCGAGACTCGAACTCGGGATCTTTGCCTTCTGGCCTCATTCTGGAAACATCCCCCAGGCTGTGGCTAAGCCATGTCTCTGCTATATCCTTTCTTTCAGGAGTGCTAGTTCTGCAAGGTTCGCAGGAGAGCTTCTGTAAAGTTTGGAAGGTACGAGACGAGATACTGGCAGAAGTAAAGCTGTGAGTGCCGTGCGTGAGTCGTGCTTCGGTAGCTCAGATGGTAGAGCACTTGCCCGCGAAAGGCAAAGGTCCCGAGTTCGAGTCTCGGTCGGGCACACAGTTTTAATCTGCCAGGAAGTTTCAGGACAAAAAATTGTCTAATACTGTAATAACATTCCGCGATTATAGATGTGATGTGCGTGTCATTACCATTCTTTGCACATTGTTGGTGTACACCAGCGCTTTTTACTTCGTTTATTTTGAAACAGGTTGAACCGTGATTTATTATCAAAGAATATTCCTAAGAATTTATTTTATTTACTAGCGATTCATCAAGAACATTAACACATTTAATCACACTACGTAAGCATCGAAGTAATTGACGGTGAGTAACTTATGAAATCATAACCAAATTCCTTTTAGCAAATGGAAATTTTATTCACTTTAATAGTGCCTAAAAGCATTTTTTTTAAAGAAACAGATTTAAAATTATAATCAGAAAGCACCCTCTAAATATCAAAGTTACAATTTATTCAGGGGCAGAAAGAAACAAGTTCTGACTGTATGAGCTTTCGGGCAGAGAACCTTGCCGCTCCCTTTTGTCACGGCGATAGTTACAACCGCTCTCAACAGCCTCTGAACGACTACACTGGTGCAAATCTGCAACACACCAGATAACTTTAAACTAAGAGTTTTAACCATTTACACAAGCATACAAACTATGCACCCCCCGTAGGAGGGATGGAAATGGTACAGAACACTAACAATTAAAATATTAACCTTGCCACCGAAAGTGCAACTTGATTTTAACTTCTAAGGAAAGTCTTACGGTGAAAGGGTGGCAACTTTATATACTAAAATGATCATTTAAATATAAGCCCATGAAATGCAATCTTATATAAAATTCTACAAGGTTGGCCAAACAATAGTTAAGATGCTCTACAGTACACAGATACCGCCTTTCAATATCATAGGCAATAATGTCAAAGTTTCCAAAGATCAAAACATATTTCAGGTATTAGGCCGTTACACTCCAAGCAATAAATTCGTTAACACACCAAATCCGACAAACATGACAGAGGCAGCTACTAACGTACGGTAGATTGATAGGGGGAGTACCGAACAACCCGGACCGCAGGTTGCTCTAACCCGCCCCTACTGCAGAAGGGAAAACGGACCACCCAATTTATAAACAACCACTTTCCCACGAGTGGGCAACCAGAGAAGTATGGTGGGACGACTCCAAAGCAAAACGGCTGGTGACCTCACCAAGAAAACAAGTAGAATTTAACAAGAGTAAATCAAACAACATATCACCAAACGGCGATTTCTTGAGCAGACCTGGCGCAGCGCCCCCAAATCGCTCTCCCGAACCGTCCGCTGCCAGCCGCTTCAACGAACGCAGGAAGGCGCGCCGATCTCCCATCTCACGGCGTCGCAGCGCGCACCGGCCAGACTGATGTCGTGGGTTGACTCCTGTTGCTCTCGTGTCGACCGCGAAGTCTCTACCCCTCGCTATACGCCGCGGCCCACTGGACTGACGTGGCGACCTCAAATGTGCCGACGCTCAAGACGGACAAGTCATCTTGTGTCACGGTGCGTGACCGACCAACCGATCGATCCAACCGCCAATGACCATTGCCTGAGCAAACTCGAGCAGACTGGACGCCTAAAGGGCAGACTCAGATGCAGGAACTAAACCCCGACTGGGCGACCACTCGCTGAGTTCTCTTACTGCCTAACAAATGCGGACGAGAGACTAGACTAGCAAGCTGGGGACGAGAGACTGACCCAGACTGCCCGACTGGCGAGCCTTTTTTTTTTCCTTCATTGTAATTTTTATCACCTATACAGGCGGGCTGTCAGCAGCATAGTACGCTGCTCTTCAGCCTTAAGTGGAACAATAACATGACATAGAGGCGATACAAACAATACAAAAAAACGGCGGGCAAAAAATGAAGATACAAAAAACAATAAACAAGAAGCCGTTCACGTTGGACGATAAAAACACTAACACTTGTTGACACGGCGCACAAAACACGGAGAACGGCGACGGCACATGTGAACAGTTGAGTTGTAACTGCACGAAACACAAAACGAAGCACACACACTAGACACTGATGGCGATGATCTCCGGCGCGCCAATGTTCACTATGCGTGTGCGAGTCCGGGGACCTGCCAAGAGAGGAGGAGGAGGAAGGGGAGTGGGAGAGGGAGAGGGGAGAGCAGAGATGCCACGGGCAGGGGAGAAAGGGGGGAGGGAGGAAGGGGGAGGGGAAGCCCGGGGGAAGAGGGGTGGAGGGAGGGGACAGGGGAAAAGGAAAGAGAAGGGAAGGGAAGGGAAGAGAAGGGAGGGAGGGTGCCTAAAGGAAAGGACACCGGAAGTGGGGGGTGGGGCAGGGTCAAAGTTGATAGGAGGGGTAGATGGAGGGGAGGAGGACATCATCAGGGAGGGGGAGCTGGCGGAAGCCACCTTGGGCGAGGGTAAGGAGGGTGGAGAGATGGAGACCAGGTGGGACGTGGGCATACGGGCGCGGCAGCGGGCGGGGGTGGGAGAGGATCGGGGAGACGAGCGGGTGAGGAGGATCGAGTTTCGGGAGGTGTACAGGATCCGTATCCTTTCAAGGAAAAGGAGGAGGTGGGGGAAGGGGATGAGATCGTACAGGATCCACGTAGGGGAGGGGAGACGGATGCGATAGGCGAGGAGGAGAGCATGGCGTTCAAGGATTTGGAGGGATGTATAAAAGGAAGGGGGGGCGGAGATCCAAGCCGGATGGACGACTGGCGAGCTCATAGCGCCCCTTAAATGCACGTGAACAGGTAACCTTTCCCCTTCCCACCAGAGGGAGACACCAAAGCTGCGACTGCCACAGCGGCGCCACCGCCAGAAACGGAGGGCGACTGCTTCACACTACGCGCTGCGGCGCACTCTTCAAAATAGCAATTTTTACCACGGCTCACAGGTATCCATTCCATTCGTTATGTACAGTTGCATTCAACTGCAGCGCTTCTCTGCGGCATACTGGTTTATACTTTCTTCTGAAGTTAATACGACGCTATGAACCACTGGGCTCCATGAGCATGCCTCCATGCATGAATCAAGCTTTCATTGACAGTGTTGTGACAATGTGTTTCAGTCCTATCGATTCACTGATTAGAGGGACTGAGAACCATAAGGGCCCAAAGCACGGGAACAAAGTTTTGAGAAAAACAGTTGTTTGCTGAAATGAAATTTTTAGACAAACCTCCAGTTTCACAGGTCTGAAGCGCATTTTAACCATGACCTAACTTCCTAAGCTTCCTATGAAAGCATAACGTATCCACTATGTTATGGAATGTTAATTAATATTTAGGATTATATTTCTTATTAACGATAATTCACAAAATATCCATGTGTAGGCTAGTGACAATAGCGTCTTTTCACAGTTGTAAAGTTTGTAACTTATGTGAAACTGGAATCAGAACGTAAGAGATACCAAACACATAATTTAGTCATATTCGAACACTTCATAGTACTCATTAGCATTATTTTCATTAAACAGTTTCTGTGGCTTAAGGTTCAGCTGAAACTACCGATACATTGCTACTACGTACATGACGTAGTTACTGAATTATGTTGTCAACCCCAGAAGACACTTGAACAACGCAGAGCAACAAAATAATGCTTTGTTGTTTGGGTTCACCTTGAAATGAATGTCCGAGGAATCAGTGAGACAGCTTTTTGTGAATGTTCGTGTATACGGTGTAGGGCTGCTTTCTTTTTGAGTCATCAGTCTGACTGGTTTGATGCGACCCGCCATGAATTTCTCTCCTGTGCCAACCTTTTCATCTCAGAGTAGCACTTGCAACCTACATTCTCAATTATTTGCTGGATGTTTTCCAATCTCTGCCTCCCTCTACACTTTTTACCCTCTGCAACTCTCTCTGATACAATGGAAGTTATTTTCTTGATGTTCTACGATCCGGTGCCATCTTCTTGTCGGTGTTTTCCATTTATTCCTTTCCTCGCATATTCTGCGGAGGGACTCCTAATTCCTTACCTTATCAGTCCACCTAATTTTCAACTTACTCATTTAGCGCCACACCTTAAATACTTCGTTTCTTTTCTGTTCCGCGTTTCCCACAGTCCATATTTGACTACCATACAACGCTGTGCTCGAAACGTACATTCTCAGAAATTTATTCCTCAAATTAAGGCCTATGTTTGATAGTCGTAGATTTCTGTTGGCCAAGAATGTCCTTTCTCCCAGCGCTAGTTACTGCTTATGTCCTCTTCGTCCCATCCATCATTGGTTATTTTTCTTCCTAGATAGCAGAATTCCTTAACTTTATTTACTTCGTGATGCCCAATTCTTATGTTAAGTTTATCACTATTCTGATTTCTGCTACTTCTCATTACTTTCGCCTTTCTTCGATTCTTGAACTTTTCGTTTACTTCCATCCTTGCTTCTTCGATGTATAGATTCAACAGAAACAGCGGAAGACTACATTCTTGTCTTACACCCTTTTTTTTCAGAGCACTTCGTTCTTGTCTCCTAATGTCCCCTCTTGGTTCCTGTACATATTGTACAGTGTGTTTCAAAAATGACCGGTATATTTGAAACGGCAATAAAAACTAAACGAGCAGCGATAGAAATACACCGTTTGTTGCAATATGCTTGGGACAACAGTACATTTTCAGGCAGACAAACTTTCGAAATTACAGTAGTTACAATTTTCAACAACAGATGGCGCTGCGGTCTGGGAAACTCTATAGTACGATATTTTCCACATATCCACCATGCGTAGCAATAATATGGCGTAGTCTCTGAATGAAATTACCCGAAACCTTTGACAACGTGTCTGGCGGAATGGCTTCACATGCAGATGAGATGTACTGCTTCAGCTGTTCAATTGTTTCTGGATTCTGGCGGTACACCTGGTCTTTCGAGTGTCCCCACAGAAAGAAGTCACAGGGGTTCATGTCTGGCGAATAGGGAGGCCAATCCACGCCGCCTCCTGTATGTTTCGGATAGCCCAAAGCAATCACACGATCATCGAAATATTCATTCAGGAAATTAAAGACGTCGGCCGTGCGATGTGGCCGGGCACCATCTTGCATAAACCACGAGGTGTTCGCAGTGTCGTCTAAGGCAGTTTGTACCGCCACAAATTCACGAAGAATGTCCAGATAGCGTGATGCAATAATCGTTTCGGATCTGAAAAATGGGCCAATGATTCCTTTGGAAGACATGGCGGCCCAGACCAGTACTTTTTGAGGATGCAGGGACGATGGGACTGCAACATGGGGCTTTTCGGTTCCCCATATGCGCCAGTTCTGTTTATTGACGAAGCCGTCCAGGTAAAAATAAGCTTCGTCAGTAAACCAAATGCTGCCCACATGCATATCGCCGTCATCAATCCTGTGCACTATATCGTTAGCGAATGTCTCTCGTGCAGCAATGGTAGCGGCGCTGAGGGGTTGCCGCGTTTGAATTTTGTACGGATAGAGGTGTAAACTCTGGCGCATGAGACGATACGTGGACGTTGGCGTCATTTGGACCGCAGCTGCAACACGGCGAACGGAAACCCGAGGTCGCTGTCGGATCACCTGCTGCACTAGCTGCGCGTTGCCCTCTGTGGTTGCCGTACGCGGTCGCCCTACCTTTCCAGCACGTTCATCCGTCACGTTCCCAGTGCGTTGAAATTTTTCAAACAGATCCTTTATTGTATCGCTTTTCGGTCCTTTGGTTACATTAAACCTCTGTTGAAAACTTCGTCTTGTTGCAACAACACTGTGTTCTAGGCGGTGGAATTCCAACACCAGAAAAATCCTCTGTTCTGAGGAATAAACCATGTTGTCTACAGCACACTTGCACGTTGTGAACAGCACACGCTTACAGCAGAAAGACGACGTACAGAATGGCGCACCCACAGACTGCGTTGTCTTCTATATCTTTCACATCACTTGCAGCGCCATCTGTTGTTGAAAATTGTAACTACTGTAATTTCGAAAGTTTGGCCGCCTGAAAATGTACTTTTGTCCCAAGCATATTGCAACAAACGGTGTATTTCTATCGCTGCTCGTTTAGTTTTTATTGCCGTTTCAAATATACCGGTCATTTTTGAAACACCCTGTATATCACGCGTCTTGCCCTATAGCTAAACCCTATTTTACTCATTATTTCGAACATCTTGCACCATTTGACACTGTCGACCGCTTATTCCAGGTCGACAAATCCTATGAACTTGTCTTGATTTCTCTTTAATCTTGCTTTCATTATCAACCACAACATCAAGATTGTCTTTCTGGTGCCTTTACGTTTCCTAAAGCCATACTGATCGTCATCTAACACATCCTCAATTTTCTTCTTCATTCTTCTGCATATTCTTGTTAACAACTTGGATGCGTGAGTTGTTAAGCTGACTGTGGGATAATTCTAGCACTTGTCAGCTTTTGCAACCTTCGATACTGTGTGGATGTTGTTTTTCCTAAAGTCAGATGGTACATCGCCAGATTCGTATTTTACACACCAACGTTAATAGTCTTTTTGTTGCCACTTACCTGAATGATTTTTGGAATTCTGATGGAATGTTATATATCTCTTCCCAAAGCCCTTTAAATTCTGATTCTAATATTGGAAGTCTGATGTCTTCTATGACGATTCCTATTTCTTCTTCTATCACGCCATCAAACAAGTTTTCCCCATCATAGGGATCTTCGGTGTACTCTTTCCACCTGTCAGCTCTCTTCTGTACATTTAACACCGGATTTTCCGTTGCACTCATAATGTTGCTATCCTTGCTTTTATTTTTCCGAAGGTTCTTTTCACTTTTCTATATGCTGAGCCATTCCTTCAGCCAATCATTTCTTTTTCGGTTTCTTCACATTTTCCTGCAGTCAGTTCACCTTATATTCCCTGAACTTCCTATTTGTTTCATTCCTGAGTGGGTTGTATTTGTCGGCCGGTGTGGCCGAGCAGTTCTAGGCGCTTCAGTCTGGAACCGCGCGACCGCTATGGTCGCAGGTTCGAATCCTGCCTCGGGCATGGATGTGTGTCATGTCCTTAGGTTAGTTAGGTTTAAGTAGTTCTAAGTTCTAGGTGACTGATGACCTCAGATGTTAAGTCCCATAGTGCTCAGAGCCATTTGAACCATTTTTTGGCTTGTATTTCTGTGTTCCTTAATTTCTCTGAGCATTTTTGTATGTTCTTCTTTCATCAATCAACTGAAGTATTTCTTCTGAATCCGAGGTTTCTTCGGTGTCACCTTATTGGTACCTATGTGTTTCTTTCCAACTTCTGTGATTGCCCTTTTTAAAGTTGTGCATTACTCTTCAACTACACCCCCTACTGAGCTAATCCTTGTTTGATTAGCAGCATATTCAGCTACACAGGAAATAGCTGAATATTCTCCTCTAAAATTTCCTGACGGTAGCAACCTTTAGCATAAATTTCAAAGCAATACTGAATGCGACTTAGAACACAACAGTGACAATTGCGAAACACACATAGAGAGCTTGATGTTACACTTCACAGACACGCACAATTGTGTCACCCCTTCATAGGACAATTATAGTAAGCAAAACATTCCATAGTTCCATAGTTCGTTAAATGCTTATGGAATACGACTCCACAATGTAGTTTGTGTAAGTTCTGGCATCCAGTGGCCAGTATTCCAGTAGTAAACTGCCTATTGGCTTCTGTCACGGGTTCTTCGGCCGACGTTCATCTAATGATTTTTCTGACGTTTCGCCAGCACGAGTGGCTCGCATTGTCAAAGCTTCACCCTCCATTGCCGGTGGTGAACTGGAGCCGAGCTCGCGGCCGCAGACTATATGTACCTGGCGCGCCAGCGTCCGAGGGCTTCTCCGCGGTCATTTCCGGTGCGGTTCTCCTCTTGCTACCTGCGACGGTCGTTCGCTGCGGTACGGAAAGCCAGGATCCGTTTACCTTAAGGCTTTCCTCTTTCTTGTTGAAACTGTTCGCGTGTTTCTGTATTTCTACAGCTTCTCTGAACAAACGCGTGTGATAGTGCTTCTCTACAGCCAGAACTTCCGTGTCGGCGAATTTTATTACGTGGTCGGTGTCACTCAGTGCGTTCTCTGCCTCGGCCGATTTCTCCACCTGCCCCAACCTGCAATGTCGCTTATGCTCTTTGATCCTGGTGTCAATTGATCGTCCAGTCATTCCGACATAAACTTTTCCCCATGTGCATGATATACTGTATATTCCCGACATTACAAGTGGGTCCCTTTTCTCCTTTGCCGATCTAAGACACTCTTCGATCGTCCTTGTCGGTTTGAAAATCGTCTTTACGCCATGTTTGCGCAATATACGTCCGATTCTGTCCGTCACTCTGGAAACGTATGGCAGAAAGGCCGTACCCGACATTTCTTTTTCTGGTTCCTTAATTCGCCGAGTGTTTGGCTCTGTTACACTTCTAATATAATTTGTGGAGTAGTCATTGCTCCTCAGAACACTTCCCAGGTGTTGCATTTCTCGTCTGAGGTGTTGCGGCTCACATATTCGTCCTGCTCGCATTACGAGCGTATTAATCATGCCTCTTTTCTTGCTCGGGTGGTGGTTTGATAGTTTGTGCAGGTATCGGTCCGTGCGTGTCGGTTTTCTATACACGCTGTGTCCCAGGTTTTCGCCATCCCTTGTGACCAGCACGTCTAGAAATTATAGTTTCTTGTCATTTTCTACTTCCATGGTAAATTTTATGTCTGTATGGAGGCTGTTCAAGTGTCTTATGAAGTCAGCGAGCTGTTCTTCACCATGGCTCCACACAACGAATCGATGTATCTGTACCACACCTTAGATTTGCAAGTCGCCAAGTCCAGTGCCTGTGCTTCGAATTGTTCCATGAAGAAGTTGGCCACCACTGGACTGAGAGGACTACCCATGGCGACGCCTTCCAGCTGTTCGTAGAAATCGCCATTCCACGTGAAATAGCTCGTGGTGAGACATGCATGGAAGAGCTTTTTGATGTCTTGCGGGAAAATGGAAACAATGTGCTCCAGAGCGCCACTGAGTGACACTTTCGTAAACAAAGAAACAACGTCAAAGCTGACAAGGATGTCGTTTGGTGCCAGTTTCAGTTTCTTCACCTTCTCAATGGAATGTCCTGAGTCCTTTATGTATGTATCGGTCTTTCTCACGTGTGGCCTGGAGCAGAGAGGCCAAGTGTTTTGCCAGTTTATATGTCGGTGAGACAGGAGCGCTAACAACGGTATCAGTGCAACGTTGTTCTTGTGGATCTCGGGTAATCCATACAGCCGAGGTGGTAAGGCTTCTGTGTTGCGCAGGTTTCTCTGTATGTCCGCCGGCAGAGAAGACGCCTTGATTAATAGATTCGTATTCCATGTGATACGCTGCGTCGGATCTGCGCTTAGTTTTCGGTACGTTGTCGGACTTGCAAACCTAAGGCGTAGTACAGATACGTCGATGATATTTTCGTGGCGTGGAGCCATGGTGAAGAACAGCTCGGTGTCTTCCTAAGACACTTGAACAGCCTCCATGCCAACATAAAATTTACCATGGAAGTAGAAAAGAACAAGGAACTGCCATTTCTAGATGTGCTGGTCACAAGGGATGGCGAAAACCTGGGACACAGCGTGTATCGAGAACCGACACACACAGACCGATATCTGCACAAACTATCAAACCACCACCCGGGCAAGAAAAGAGGCATGATTAATACGCTCGTAATGCGAGCAGGACGAATATGTGAGCCGCAGCACCTCAGACGAGAAATGCAACACCTGGAAAGCGTTCTGAGGAGCAATGGGTACTCCACAAATTACACTACTGGCCATTAAAATTGCTACACCACGAAGATGACGTGATACACACGCGAAATTTAACCGACAGGAAGAAGATGCTGCGATATGCAAATGATTAGCTTTTCAGAGCATTTACACAAGGTTGGCGCCGGTGGCGACACCTGCAACGTGCTGACATGAGGAAAGTTTCCAACCGATTTCTCATACACAAACAGCAGTTGACCGGCGTTGCCTGGTGAAACGTTGTTGTGATGCCTCGTGTAAGGAGAAGAAATGCGTACCATCACGTTTCCGACTTTGATAAAGGTCGGATTGTAGCTTATCGCGATTGCGGTTGTAACCTCCCTCTCACTTATCGACCTTAATGAAAGTGAAAAATTAAACCGCGTGTACCTAATGGAAATTTGGGAAAAGCAATCGTCACCGAAGTCAATTTGTCGGTAAAGAGGGAGGAAAGGGTTACATCTAAATGAAAGGAAAAATGCAGATGAAACTGGTGGAAATTAATTTTGAAAAGGGGTAAAGTTAATAAAGAAAGTAAATGTGCGGCCGTTACGTTAACAATTAACTAGCGGTAATTAGGTATTTGAGATTTGGGGGAAATTACGGTCGCCAGTCCTAAGGACAATTACTATAGTAACTGAAAAAGAAAGGTTATTACACATATAATTAGCACTAGAAGCGTGGCAACTGAAGGTTGACACGTGTAGTGTGAAAACTGAAAGTTTGTCAGAAGTAATAAATTTCGCTACACTCTGACTTAAATTAGCAAAAGAATTAATAAAACCGGAAAATCGAAAGTTAATTTAGTGACTGAAGTTAATAGTGAGCTTTCTTTCTGAAGCACATCGAAATTCAGTAAAATACGGTTAGTCTTGGACTACCTCAACAATCATTTCAAAAGCTACTTGAATTTACGCAATTTAGAAATAAGAGATTTAACTTTGAACTTGAATTAAATGATTATGAACAATTAACAATAGTAAAATTTAGTACGTACCAAGCTGAGCTGCAGTCACAGGTAAGCTAAAATACGGTAACAAAACTCGCACTCTTAATTTGTGCTTGTGTAATCTAAATACTGTAGCCAGCTATGAATACCTTAACTGAACTTTGAAATTAAAGCAGTGAAATCGAATGATGCTGGCGTTTGAATTTCAACGACACTCGGATTCATTCCGGAAAAGGAAGGGACCCTGCTTGGTAATGCAATTGGCACAATGAGCAACAAACGTTCATGCTAAGTTGCTGTAATTTTGTGATGCAACAATTTTAAAAGTTTGAAAAGCTGAGGTCTGCTATACAGTTCTAAACTTTACGTGCTTCCAGTCTTCCTTGTTGGTTGATTGAAGGTTTGAAGCCGACGATCGAGGAGGTGGCGACAGTCATTCATTGTCGGCCGTCGCTGTTGCAGAAGCTGGATGTTGGCGCGCCTTCTTCTCGACACGGTCACCAGACGAAACGGGCTCTTGATGTGCGCCAGCTAATGCTTCCCGTCCGCGACACCATGTCAGAAACTATCATCGCCAGTCGAGCGCAATTACATGCTGCCCAACCCCGAAAGCGCGGCAACTCGCGGGAGCGTCACACAACACCCCCGCCAGACACTCTCTTCCCGCGCTCCACGCGACAGAGTTAACACTACCAAAGATCCTAAACACTTTGGTTCTCCACACGACCTATCGATGTATTCGTTCGATAGCATAGTTTTCCCTAGGCCAGACCCAGCGTAAAAATACAAATAATATTTACAAAACAAATCAACATAAATGCATAAATATATATATATATACAAATAGTAAAACAATTACAATATAAAAAGACACAGAAATGTTATATCTTCAGGTAACAAAACAATGAAAAAGAAATATAGTACAATAGATGGAAATAG